>NC_044065.1:24636783-24841783 GCF_902167405.1 Gadus morhua
AGAAATTACTTGACAGCCATAAAACATGACATTCTTAATTGAGTACAACAGTAGTTCAAGTTGTCATAATGATTTACATATTATGTGTTACGTGGATTTTTATTATACTTGATATCAATCAAAGCGCAAAAATTGCTCTAAGCCTGACTCTAGATGTTCACTGGTTCCCTCGTTGGTGCAGTAGGCAGCACGTCATTCACATAATCTGAAGGTCGTGAGTTCGAGCCTCTCACAGGGCATAGAGTTTTAGAAACTAAATAGTATCATATATTGTAAAAATGTTTGTAAAAAAAATCGGATACCAGTGCTTGGTTTAAAGATTCTTGATTTCCAGGCTATCTTAATATTCTGAAGGTATTACTTCTGAGAACCTTGTTGCTTCTGGGAAGAAATGACTTGACAGCCATAAAACATGGCATTCCTAATTGTGTACAACAGTAGTTCAAATTTTCCTATTGATTTAACATGATACGTGTAACCTGGATTTTTATTATACTTTGTATCGATCTTAGCGCAAAAATTGGCATGAGCCTGAATGATTGTGAACTGCTTGCCTCGTTGGCGCAGTAGGCAGCGCGTCAGTCTCATAATCTGAAGGTCGTGAGTTCGAGCCTCACACGGGGCATAAAGTTTTAGAAACTAGCTAGTATCATGCATTGTAAAAATTTTGCAAAAAAATCGGATACCCGTGCCTGGTTTAAAGAAACTTCATTTCAAGGCTGTCTTAATGTACGGAAGGTATTACTTATGAGAATCTTGTGGCTTCTGAGAAGAAATTACTTGACAGCCATAAAACATGGCATTCTTAATTGAGTACAACAGTAGTTCAAGTTGTCATAATGATTTACATATTATGTGTTACGTGGATTTTTATTATACTTAATATCAATCAAAGCGCAAAAATTGCTCAAAGCCTGACTCTTGCTGTTCACTGGTTCCCTCGTTGGTGCAGTAGGCAGCACGTCATTCTCATAATCTGAAGGTCGTGAGTTCGAGCCTCTCACAGCGCACAGAGTTTTAGAAACTAAATAGTATCATATATTGTAAAAATGTTTGTAAAAAAAATCGGATACCAGTGCCTGTTTGAAGATTCTTGATTCCAGGCTATCTTAATATTCTGAAGGTATTACTTCTGAGAACCTTGTTGTTTCCGGGAAGAAATGACTTGACAGCCATAAAACATGGCATTCCTAATTGTGTACAACAGTAGTTCAAATTTTCCTATTGATTTAACATGATACGTGTAACCTGGATTTTTATTATACTTTGTATCGATTTTAGCGCAAAAATTAGCATGAGCCTGAATGGTTGTGAACTGGTTGCCTCGTTGGCGCAGTAGGCAGCGCGTCAGTCTCATAATCTGAAGGTCGTGAGTTCGAGCCTCACACGGGGCATGGAGTTTTAGAAACTAAATAGTATCATGCATTGTAAAAATGTTTGTAAAAAAATCGGATACCCGTGCCCGGTTTAATGAAACTTCATTTCCAGGCTGTCTTAATGTACGGAAGGTATTACTTATGAGAATCTTGTGGCTTCTGAGAAGAAATTACTTGACAGCCATAAAACATGGCATTCTTAATTGAGTACAACAGTAGTTCAAGTTGTCATAATGATTTACATATTATGTGTTACGTGGATTTTTATTATACTTGATATCAATCAAAGCGCAAAAATTGCTCTAAGCCTGACTCTAGATGTTCACTGGTTCCCTCGTTGGTGCAGTAGGCAGCACGTCATTCTCATGATCTGAAGGTTGTGAGTTCGAGCCTCTCACAGGTCACAGAGCTTTAGAAACTAAATAGTATCATATATTGTAAAAATGTTTGTAAAAAAAATCGAATACCAGTGCCCAGTTTAAAGATTCTTTATTTCCAGGCTATCTTAATATTCTGAAGGTATTACTTCTGAGAACCTTGTTGCTTCTGGGAAGAAATGACTTGACAGCCATAAAACATGGCATTCCTAATTGTGTACAACAGTAGTTTAAATTTTCCTATTGATTTAACATGATACATGTAACCTGGATTTTTATTATACTTAATATCAATCTTAGTGCAATAATTGCTGTAAGCCTGACTCTTGCTGTTCAGTGGTTCCCATGTTGGTGCAGTAGGCAGCATGTCATTCTCATGACCTGAAGGTCGTGAGTTCGAGCCTCTCACAAGGCATAGATTTTTAGAAACTAAATAGTATCATGCATCGTAAAAATGTTTGTAAAAAAATCGGATACCCGTGCCCGGTTTAATGAAACTTCATTTCCAGGTTGTCTTAATGTACGGAAGGTATTACTTATGAGAATCTTGTGGCTTCTGAGAAGAAATTACTTGACAGCCATAAAACATGACATTCTTAATTGAGTACAACAGTATTTCAAGTTGTCATAATGATTTACATATTATGTGTTACGTGGATTTTTATTATACTTGATATCAATCAAAGCGCAAAAATTGCTCTAAGCCTGACTCTAGATGTTCACTGGTTCCCTCGTTGGTGCAGTAGGCAGCACGTCATTCACATAATCTGAAGGTCGTGAGTTCGAGCCTCTCACAGGGCATAGAGTTTTAGAAACTAAATAGTATCATATATTGTAAAAATGTTTGTAAAAAAAATCGGATACCAGTGCTTGGTTTAAAGATTCTTGATTTCCAGGCTATCTTAATATTCTGAAGGTATTACTTCTGAGAACCTTGTTGCTTCTGGGAAGAAATGACTTGACAGCCATAAAACATGGCATTCCTAATTGTGTACAACAGTAGTTCAAATTTTCCTATTGATTTAACATGATACGTGTAACCTGGATTTTTATTATACTTTGTATCGATCTTAGCGCAAAAATTGGTATGAGCCTGAATGATTGTGAACTGGTTGCCTCGTTGGCGCAGTAGGCAGCGCGTCAGTCTCATAATCTGAAGGTCGTGAGTTCGAGCCTCACACGGGGCATAAGTTTTAGAAACTAGCTAGTATCATGCATTGTAAAAATGTTTGTAAAAAAAATCGGATACCCGTGCCTGGTTTAAAGAAACTTCATTTCAAGGCTGTCTTAATGTACGGAAGGTATTACTTATGAGAATCTTGTGGCTTCTGAGAAGAAATTACTTGACAGCCATAAAACATGGCATTCTTAATTGAGTACAACAGTAGTTCAAGTTTTCATAATGATTTACATATTATGTGTTACGTGGATTTTTATTATACTTAATATCAATCAAAGCGCAAAAATTGCTCTAAGCCTGACTCTTGCTGTTCACTGGTTCCCTCGTTG
The DNA here is from genome assembly GCF_902167405.1 of Gadus morhua. Taxonomy (NCBI): domain Eukaryota; kingdom Metazoa; phylum Chordata; class Actinopteri; order Gadiformes; family Gadidae; genus Gadus; species Gadus morhua. The sequence continues at coordinate 24,640,046 of NC_044065.1, forward strand.
GTGCAGTAGGCAGCACGTCATTCTCATAATCTGAAGGTCGTGAGTTCGAGCCTCTCACAGCGCACAGAGTTTTAGAAACTAAATAGTATCATATATTGTAAAAATGTTTGCAAAAAAAATCGGATACCAGTGCCCGGTTTAAAGATTCTTGATTTCCAGGCTGTCTTAATATACTGAAGGCATTACTTACGAGAACCTTGTTGCTTCTGGGAAGAAATTACTTGACAGCCATAAAACATGGCATTCCTAATTGTGTACAACAGTAGTTCAAATTTTCCTATTGATTTAACATGATACGTGTAACCTGGATTTTTATTATACTTTGTATCGATCTTAGCGCAAAAATTAGCATGAGCCTGAATGATTGTGAACTGGTTGCCTCGTTGGCGCAGTAGGCAGCGCGTCAGTCTCATAATCTGAAGGTCGTGAGTTCGAGCCTCACACGGGGCATAGAGTTGTAGAAAGGAAGTAGTATCATGCATTGTAAAAATGTTTGCGAAAAAATAGGATACCCGTGCCTTGTTTAAAGAAACTTCATTTCCAGGCTGTCTTAATGTACGGAAGGTATTACTTATGAGAATCTTGTGGCTTCTGAGAAGAAATTACTTGACAGCCATAAAACATGGCATTCTTAATTGAGTACAACGGTAGTTCAAGTTTTCATACTGATTTACATATTATGTGTTACGTGGATTTTTATTATACTTAATATCAATCAATTCGCTAAAATTGCTCTAAGCCTGACTCTAGATGTTCACTGGTTCCCTCGTTGGTGCAGTAGGCAGCACGTCATTCACATAATCTGAAGGTCGTGAGTTCGAGCCTCTCACAGGGCATAGAATTTTAGAAACGAAATAGTATCATATATTGTAAAAATGTTTGTAAAAAAAATCTGATACCAGTGCTTGGTTTAAAGATTCTTGATTTCCAGGCTATCTTAATATTCTGAAGGTATTACTTCTGAGAACCTTGTTGCTTCTGGGAAGAAATGACTTGACAGCCATAAAACATGGCATTCTTAATTGAGTACAACAGTAGTTGAAGTTGTCATAATGATTTACATATTATGTGTTACGTGGATTTTTATTATACTTAATATCAATCAAAGCGCAAAAATTGCTCTAAGCCTGACTCTAGATGTTCACTGGTTCCCACGTTGGTGCAGTAGGCAGCACGTCATTCACATAATCTGAAGGTCGTGAGTTCGAGCCTCTCACGGGGCATAGAGTATTAGAAACGAAATAGTATCATATATTGTAAAAATGTTTGTAAAAAAAATCGGATACCAGTGCTTGGTTTAAAGATTCTTGATTTCCAGGCTATCTTAATATTCTGAAGGTATTACTTCTGAGAACCTTCTTGCTTCTGGGAAGAAATGACTTGACAGCCATAAAACATGGCATTCTTAATTGAGTACAACAGTAGTTCAAGTTGTCATAATGATTTACATATTATGTGTTACGTGGATTTTTATTATACTTAATATCAATCAAAGCGCTAAAATTGCTCTAAGCCTGACTCTAGCTGTTCACTGGTTCCCTCGTTGGTGCAGTAGGCAGCACGTCAATCACATAATCTGAAGGTCGTGAGTTTGCGCTAACATCTTAGCGCAAAAATTGCCATTAGCCTGAATGATTGTGAACTAGTTGCCTCGTTGGCGCAGTAGGTAGCGCGTCAGTCTCATAATCTGAAGGTCGTGAGTTCGAGCCTCACACGGGGCATACAGTTTTAGAAACTACCTAGTATCATGCATTGTAAAAATGTTTGCAAAAAAATCGGATACCCCTGCCTGGTTTAAAGAAACTTCATTTCCAGGCTGTCTTAATGTACGTAAGGTATTACTTATGAGAATCTTGTGGCTTCTGAGAAGAAATTACTTGACAGCCATAAAACATGGCATTCTTAATTGAGTACAACAGTAGTTCAAGTTGTCATAATGATTTACATATTATGTGTTACGTGGATTTTTATTATACTTAATATCAATCAAAGCGCTAAAATTGCTCTAAGCCTGACTCTAGCTGTTCACTGGTTCCCTCGTTGGTGCAGTAGGCAGCACGTCATTCTCATGATCTGAAGGTCGTGAGTTCGAGCCTCTCACAGGGCACAGAGTTTTAGAAACTAAATAGTATCATATATTGTAAAAATGTTTGTAAAAAAAATCGGATACCAGTGCCTGTTTGAAGATTCTTGATTCCAGGCTATCTTAATATTCTGAAGGTATTACTTCTGAGAACCTTGTTGTTTCCGGGAAGAAATCACTTGACAGCCATAAAACATGGCATTCCTAATTGTGTACAACAGTAGTTCAAATTTTCCTATTGATTTAACATGATACGTGTAACCTGGATTTTTATTATACTTTGTATCGATTTTAGCGCAAAAATTAGCATGAGCCTGAATGGTTGTGAACTGGTTGCCTCGTTGGCGCAGTAGGCAGCGCGTCAGTCTCATAATCTGAAGGTCGTGAGTTCGAGCCTCACACGGGGCATGGAGTTTTAGAAACTAAATAGTATCATGCATTGTAAAAATGTTTGTAAAAAAATCGGATACCCGTGCCCGGTTTAATGAAACTTCATTTCCAGGCTGTCTTAATGTACGGAAGGTATTACTTATGAGAATCTTGTGGCTTCTGAGAAGAAATTACTTGACAGCCATAAAACATGGCATTCTTAATTGAGTACAACAGTAGTTCAAGTTGTCATAATGATTTACATATTATGTGTTACGTGGATTTTTATTATACTTGATATCAATCAAAGCGCAAAAATTGCTCTAAGCCTGACTCTAGATGTTCACTGGTTCCCTCGTTGGTGCAGTAGGCAGCACGTCATTCTCATGATCTGAAGGTTGTGAGTTCGAGCCTCTCACAGGTCACAGAGCTTTAGAAACTAAATAGTATCATATATTGTAAAAATGTTTGTAAAAAAAATCGAATACCAGTGCCCAGTTTAAAGATTCTTTATTTCCAGGCTATCTTAATATTCTGAAGGTATTACTTCTGAGAACCTTGTTGCTTCTGGGAAGAAATGACTTGACAGCCATAAAACATGGCATTCCTAATTGTGTACAACAGTAGTTTAAATTTTCCTATTGATTTAACATGATACATGTAACCTGGATTTTTATTATACTTAATATCAATCTTAGTGCAATAATTGCTGTAAGCCTGACTCTTGCTGTTCAGTGGTTGCCATGTTGGTGCAGTAGGCAGCATGTCATTCTCATGACCTGAAGGTCGTGAGTTCGAGCCTCTCACAGGGCATAGATTTTTAGAAACTAAATAGTATCATGCATCGTAAAAATGTTTGTAAAAAAATCGGATACCCGTGCCCGGTGTAATGAAACTTCATTTCCAGGCTGTCTTAATGTACGGAAGGTATTACTTATGAGAATCTTGTGGCTTCTGAGAAGAAATTACTTGACAGCCATAAAACATGACATTCTTAATTGAGTACAACAGTATTTCAAGTTGTCATAATGATTTACATATTATGTGTTACGTGGATTTTTATTATACTTGATATCAATCAAAGCGCAAAAATTGCTCTAAGCCTGACTCTAGATGTTCACTGGTTCCCTCGTTGGTGCAGTAGGCAGCACGTCATTCACATAATCTGAAGGTCGTGAGTTCGAGCCTCTCACAGGGCATAGAGTTTTAGAAACTAAATAGTATCATATATTGTAAAAATGTTTGTAAAAAAAATCGGATACCAGTGCTTGGTTTAAAGATTCTTGATTTCCAGGCTATCTTAATATTCTGAAGGTATTACTTCTGAGAACCTTGTTGCTTCTGGGAAGAAATGACTTGACAGCCATAAAACATGGCATTCCTAATTGTGTACAACAGTAGTTCAAATTTTCCTATTGATTTAACATGATACGTGTAACCTGGATTTTTATTATACTTTGTATTGATCTTAGCGCAAAAATTGGCATGAGCCTGAATGGTTGTGAACTGCTTGCCTCGTTGGCGCAGTAGGCAGCGCGTCAGTCTCATAATCTGAAGGTCGTGAGTTCGAGCCTCACACGGGGCATAAAGTTTTAGAAACTAGCTAGTATCATGCATTGTAAAAATTTTGCAAAAAAATCGGATACCCGTGCCTGGTTTAAAGAAACTTCATTTCAAGGCTGTCTTAATGTACGGAAGGTATTACTTATGAGAATCTTGTGGCTTCTGAGAAGAAATTACTTGACAGCCATAAAACATGGCATTCTTAATTGAGTACAACAGTAGTTCAAGTTGTCATAATGATTTACATATTATGTGTTACGTGGATTTTTATTATACTTAATATCAATCAAAGCGCAAAAATTGCTCAAAGCCTGACTCTTGCTGTTCACTGGTTCCCTCGTTGGTGCAGTAGGCAGCACGTCATTCTCATAATCTGAAGGTCGTGAGTTCGAGCCTCTCACAGCGCACAGAGTTTTAGAAACTAAATAGTATCATATATTGTAAAAATGTTTCTAAAAAAAATCGGATACCAGTGCCCGGTTTAAAGATTCTTGATTTCCAGGCTGTCTTAATATACTGAAGGCATTACTTACGAGAACCTTGTTGCTTCTGGGAAGAAATTACTTGACAGCCATAAAACATGGCATTCCTAATTGTGTACAACAGTAGTTCAAATTTTCCTATTGATTTAACATGATACGTGTAACCTGGATTTTTATTATACTTTGTATCGATCTTAGCGCAAAAATTAGCATGAGCCTGAATGATTGTGAACTGGTTGCCTCGTTGGCGCAGTAGGCAGCGCGTCAGTCTCATAATCTGAAGGTCGTGAGTTCGAGCCTCACACGGGGCATAGAGTTGTAGAAAGGAAGTAGTATCATGCATTGTAAAAATGTTTGCGAAAAAATAGGATACCCGTGCCTTGTTTAAAGAAACTTCATTTCCAGGCTGTCTTAATGTACGGAAGGTATTACTTATGAGAATCTTGTGGCTTCTGAGAAGAAATTACTTGACAGCCATAAAACATGGCATTCTTAATTGAGTACAACGGTAGTTCAAGTTTTCATACTGATTTACATATTATGTGTTACGTGGATTTTTATTATACTTAATATCAATCAATTCGTTAAAATTGCACTAAGCCTGACTCTAGATGTTCACTGGTTCCCTCGTTGGTGCAGTAGGCAGCACGTCATTCACATAATCTGAAGGTCGTGAGTTCGAGCCTCTCACAGGGCATAGAATTTTAGAAACGAAATAGTATCATATATTGTAAAAATGTTTGTAAAAAAAATCTGATACCAGTGCTTGGTTTAAAGATTCTTGATTTCCAGGCTATCTTAATATTCTGAAGGTATTACTTCTGAGAACCTTGTTGCTTCTGGGAAGAAATGACTTGACAGCCATAAAACATGGCATTCTTAATTGAGTACAACAGTAGTTGAAGTTGTCATAATGATTTACATAATATGTGTTACGTGGATTTTTATTATACTTAATATCAATCAAAGCGCAAAAATTGCTCTAAGCCTGACTCTAGATGTTCACTGGTTCCCACGTTGGTGCAGTAGGCAGCACGTCATTCACATAATCTGAAGGTCGTGAGTTCGAGCCTCTCACGGGGCATAGAGTATTAGAAACTAAATAGTATCATATATTGTAAAAATGTTTGTAAAAAAAATCGGATACCAGTGCTTGGTTTAAAGATTCATGATTTCCAGGCTATCTTAATATTCTGAAGGTATTACTTCTGAGAACCTTGTTGCTTCTGGGAAGAAATGACTTGACAGCCATAAAACATGGCATTCTTAATTGAGTACAACAGTAGTTCAAGTTGTCATAATGATTTACATATTATGTGTTACGTGGATTTTTATTATACTTGATATCAATCAAAGCGCAAAAATTGCTCTAAGCCTGACTCTAGATGTTCACTGGTTCCCTCGTTGGTGCAGTAGGCAGCACGTCATTCTCATGATCTGAAGGTTGTGAGTTCGAGCCTCTCACAGGTCACAGAGCTTTAGAAACTAAATAGTATCATATATTGTAAAAATGTTTGTAAAAAAAATCGAATACCAGTGCCCAGTTTAAAGATTCTTTATTTCCAGGCTATCTTAATATTCTGAAGGTATTACTTCTGAGAACCTTGTTGCTTCTGGGAAGAAATGACTTGACAGCCATAAAACATGGCATTCCTAATTGTGTACAACAGTAGTTTAAATTTTCCTATTGATTTAACATGATACATGTAACCTGGATTTTTATTATACTTAATATCAATCTTAGTGCAATAATTGCTGTAAGCCTGACTCTTGCTGTTCAGTGGTTCCCATGTTGGTGCAGTAGGCAGCATGTCATTCTCATGACCTGAAGGTCGTGAGTTCGAGCCTCTCACAGGGCATAGATTTTTAGAAACTAAATAGTATCATGCATCGTAAAAATGTTTGTAAAAAAATCGGATACCCGTGCCCGGTTTAATGAAACTTCATTTCCAGGCTGTCTTAATGTACGGAAGGTATTACTTATGAGAATCTTGTGGCTTCTGAGAAGAAATTACTTGACAGCCATAAAACATGACATTCTTAATTGAGTACAACAGTATTTCAAGTTGTCATAATGATTTACATATTATGTGTTACGTGGATTTTTATTATACTTGATATCAATCAAAGCGCAAAAATTGCTCTAAGCCTGACTCTAGATGTTCACTGGTTCCCTCGTTGGTGCAGTAGGCAGCACGTCATTCACATAATCTGAAGGTCGTGAGTTCGAGCCTCTCACAGGGCATAGAGTTTTAGAAACTAAATAGTATCATATATTGTAAAAATGTTTGTAAAAAAAATCGGATACCAGTGCTTGGTTTAAAGATTCTTGATTTCCAGGCTATCTTAATATTCTGAAGGTATTACTTCTGAGAACCTTGTTGCTTCTGGGAAGAAATGACTTGACAGCCATAAAACATGGCATTCCTAATTGTGTACAACAGTAGTTCAAATTTTCCTATTGATTTAACATGATACGTGTAACCTGGATTTTTATTATACTTTGTATCGATCTTAGCGCAAAAATTGGTATGAGCCTGAATGATTGTGAACTGGTTGCCTCGTTGGCGCAGTAGGCAGCGCGTCAGTCTCATAATCTGAAGGTCGTGAGTTCGAGCCTCACACGGGGCATAAAGTTTTAGAAACTAGCTAGTATCATGCATTGTAAAAATTTTGCAAAAAAATCGGATACCCGTGCCTGGTTTAAAGAAACTTCATTTCAAGGCTGTCTTAATGTACGGAAGGTATTACTTATGAGAATCTTGTGGCTTCTGAGAAGAAATTACTTGACAGCCATAAAACATGGCATTCTTAATTGAGTACAACAGTAGTTCAAGTTGTCATAATGATTTACATATTATGTGTTACGTGGATTTTTATTATACTTAATATCAATCAAAGCGCAAAAATTGCTCAAAGCCTGACTCTTGCTGTTCACTGGTTCCCTCGTTGGTGCAGTAGGCAGCACGTCATTCTCATAATCTGAAGGTCGTGAGTTCGAGCCTCTCACAGCGCACAGAGTTTTAGAAACTAAATAGTATCATATATTGTAAAAATGTTTCTAAAAAAAATCGGATACCAGTGCCCGGTTTAAAGATTCTTGATTTCCAGGCTGTCTTAATATACTGAAGGCATTACTTACGAGAACCTTGTTGCTTCTGGGAAGAAATTACTTGACAGCCATAAAACATGGCATTCCTAATTGTGTACAACAGTAGTTCAAATTTTCCTATTGATTTAACATGATACGTGTAACCTGGATTTTTATTATACTTTGTATCGATCTTAGCGCAAAAATTAGCATGAGCCTGAATGATTGTGAACTGGTTGCCTCGTTGGCGCAGTAGGCAGCGCGTCAGTCTCATAATCTGAAGGTCGTGAGTTCGAGCCTCACACGGGGCATAGAGTTGTAGAAAGGAAGTAGTATCATGCATTGTAAAAATGTTTGCGAAAAAATAGGATACCCGTGCCTTGTTTAAAGAAACTTCATTTCCAGGCTGTCTTAATGTACGGAAGGTATTACTTATGAGAATCTTGTGGCTTCTGAGAAGAAATTACTTGACAGCCATAAAACATGGCATTCTTAATTGAGTACAACGGTAGTTCAAGTTTTCATACTGATTTACATATTATGTGTTACGTGGATTTTTATTATACTTAATATCAATCAATTCGCTAAAATTGCTCTAAGCCTGACTCTAGATGTTCACTGGTTCCCTCGTTGGTGCAGTAGGCAGCACGTCATTCACATAATCTGAAGGTCGTGAGTTCGAGCCTCTCACAGGGCATAGAATTTTAGAAACGAAATAGTATCATATATTGTAAAAATGTTTGTAAAAAAAATCTGATACCAGTGCTTGGTTTAAAGATTCTTGATTTCCAGGCTATCTTAATATTCTGAAGGTATTACTTCTGAGAACCTTGTTGCTTCTGGGAAGAAATGACTTGACAGCCATAAAACATGGCATTCTTAATTGAGTACAACAGTAGTTGAAGTTGTCATAATGATTTACATATTATGTGTTACGTGGATTTTTATTATACTTAATATCAATCAAAGCGCAAAAATTGCTCTAAGCCTGACTCTAGATGTTCACTGGTTCCCACGTTGGTGCAGTAGGCAGCACGTCATTCACATAATCTGAAGGTCGTGAGTTCGAGCCTCTCACGGGGCATAGAGTATTAGAAACGAAATAGTATCATATATTGTAAAAATGTTTGTAAAAAAAATCGGATACCAGTGCTTGGTTTAAAGATTCTTGATTTCCAGGCTATCTTAATATTCTGAAGGTATTACTTCTGAGAACCTTCTTGCTTCTGGGAAGAAATGACTTGACAGCCATAAAACATGGCATTCTTAATTGAGTACAACAGTAGTTCAAGTTGTCATAATGATTTACATATTATGTGTTACGTGGATTTTTATTATACTTAATATCAATCAAAGCGCTAAAATTGCTCTAAGCCTGACTCTAGCTGTTCACTGGTTCCCTCGTTGGTGCAGTAGGCAGCACGTCAATCACATAATCTGAAGGTCGTGAGTTTGCGCTAACATCTTAGCGCAAAAATTGCCATTAGCCTGAATGATTGTGAACTAGTTGCCTCGTTGGCGCAGTAGGTAGCGCGTCAGTCTCATAATCTGAAGGTCGTGAGTTCGAGCCTCACACGGGGCATACAGTTTTAGAAACTACCTAGTATCATGCATTGTAAAAATGTTTGCAAAAAAATCGGATACCCCTGCCTGGTTTAAAGAAACTTCATTTCCAGGCTGTCTTAATGTACGTAAGGTATTACTTATGAGAATCTTGTGGCTTCTGAGAAGAAATTACTTGACAGCCATAAAACATGGCATTCTTAATTGAGTACAACAGTAGTTCAAGTTGTCATAATGATTTACATATTATGTGTTACGTGGATTTTTATTATACTTAATATCAATCAAAGCGCTAAAATTGCTCTAAGCCTGACTCTAGCTGTTCACTGGTTCCCTCGTTGGTGCAGTAGGCAGCACGTCATTCTCATGATCTGAAGGTCGTGAGTTCGAGCCTCTCACAGGGCACAGAGTTTTAGAAACTAAATAGTATCATATATTGTAAAAATGTTTGTAAAAAAAATCGGATACCAGTGCCTGTTTAAAGATTCTTGATTTCCAGGCTATCTTAATATTCTGAAGGTATTACTTCTGAGAACCTTGTTGCTTCTGGGAAGAAATGACTTGACAGCCATAAAACATGGCATTCCTAATTGTGTACAACAGTAGTTCAAATTTTCCTATTGATTTAACATGATACGTGTAACCTGGATTTTTATTATACTTTGTATCGATCTTAGCGCAAAAATTGGCATGAGCCTGAATGATTGTGAACTGGTTGCCTCGTTGGCGCAGTAGGCAGCGCGTCAGTCTCATAATCTGAAGGTCGTGAGTTCGAGCCTCACACGGGGCATAAAGTTTTAGAAACTAGCTAGTATCATGCATTGTAAAAATTTTGCAAAAAAATAGGATACCCGTGCCTGGTTTAAAGAAACTTCATTTCAAGGCTGTCTTAATGTACGGAAGGTATTACTTATGAGAATCTTGTGGCTTCTGAGAAGAAATTACTTGACAGCCATAAAACATGGCATTCTTAATTGAGTACAACAGTAGTTCAAGTTGTCATAATGATTTACATATTATGTGTTACGTGGATTTTTATTATACTTAATATCAATCAAAGCGCAAAAATTGCTCAAAGCCTGACTCTTGCTGTTCACTGGTTCCCTCGTTGGTGCAGTAGGCAGCACGTCATTCACATAATCTGAAGGTCGTGAGTTCGAGCCTCTCACAGGGCATAGAGTTTTAGAAACTAAATAGTATCATATATTGTAAAAATGTTTGTAAAAAAAATCGAATACCAGTGCTTGGTTTAAAGATTCTTGATTTCCAGGCTATCTTAATATTCTGAAGGTATTACTTCTGAGAACCTTGTTGCTTCTGGGAAGAAATGACTTGACAGCCATAAAACATGGCATTCCTAATTGTGTACAACAGTAGTTCAAATTTTCCTATTGATTTAACATGATACGTGTAACCTGGATTTTTATTATACTTTGTATCGATCTTAGCGCAAAAATTAGCATGAGCCTGAATGGTTGTGAACTGGTTGCCTCGTTGGCGCAGTAGGCAGCGCGTCAGTCTCATAATCTGAAGGTCGTGAGTTCGAGCCTCACACGGGGCATGGAGTTTTAGAAACTAAATAGTATCATGCATTTTAAAAATGTTTGTAAAAAAATCGGATACCCGTGCCCGGTTTAATGAAACTTCATTTCCAGGCTGTCTTAATGTACGGAAGGTATTACTTATGAGAATCTTGTGGCTTCTGAGAAGAAATTACTTGACAGCCATAAAACATGGCATTCTTAATTGAGTACAACAGTAGTTCAAGTTGTCATAATGATTTACATATTATGTGTTACGTGGATTTTTATTATACTTGATATCAATCAAAGCGCAAAAATTGCTCTAAGCCTGACTCTAGATGTTCACTGGTTCCCTCGTTGGTGCAGTAGGCAGCACGTCATTCTCATGATCTGAAGGTTGTGAGTTCGAGCCTCTCACAGGTCACAGAGCTTTAGAAACTAAATAGTATCATATATTGTAAAAATGTTTGTAAAAAAAATCGAATACCAGTGCCCAGTTTAAAGATTCTTTATTTCCAGGCTATCTTAATATTCTGAAGGTATTACTTCTGAGAACCTTGTTGCTTCTGGGAAGAAATGACTTGACAGCCATAAAACATGGCATTCCTAATTGTGTACAACAGTAGTTTAAATTTTCCTATTGATTTAACATGATACATGTAACCTGGATTTTTATTATACTTAATATCAATCTTAGTGCAATAATTGCTGTAAGCCTGACTCTTGCTGTTCAGTGGTTCCCATGTTGGTGCAGTAGGCAGCATGTCATTCTCATGACCTGAAGGTCGTGAGTTCGAGCCTCTCACAAGGCATAGATTTTTAGAAACTAAATAGTATCATGCATCGTAAAAATGTTTGTAAAAAAATCGGATACCCGTGCCCGGTTTAATGAAACTTCATTTCCAGGTTGTCTTAATGTACGGAAGGTATTACTTATGAGAATCTTGTGGCTTCTGAGAAGAAATTACTTGACAGCCATAAAACATGACATTCTTAATTGAGTACAACAGTATTTCAAGTTGTCATAATGATTTACATATTATGTGTTACGTGGATTTTTATTATACTTGATATCAATCAAAGCGCAAAAATTGCTCTAAGCCTGACTCTAGATGTTCACTGGTTCCCTCGTTGGTGCAGTAGGCAGCACGTCATTCACATAATCTGAAGGTCGTGAGTTCGAGCCTCTCACAGGGCATAGAGTTTTAGAAACTAAATAGTATCATATATTGTAAAAATGTTTGTAAAAAAAATCGGATACCAGTGCTTGGTTTAAAGATTCTTGATTTCCAGGCTATCTTAATATTCTGAAGGTATTACTTCTGAGAACCTTGTTGCTTCTGGGAAGAAATGACTTGACAGCCATAAAACATGGCATTCCTAATTGTGTACAACAGTAGTTCAAATTTTCCTATTGATTTAACATGATACGTGTAACCTGGATTTTTATTATACTTTGTATCGATCTTAGCGCAAAAATTGGCATGAGCCTGAATGATTGTGAACTGGTTGCCTCGTTGGCGCAGTAGGCAGCGCGTCAGTCTCATAATCTGAAGGTCGTGAGTTCGAGCCTCACACGGGGCATTGAGTTGTAGAAACGAAGTAGTATCATGCATTGTAAAAATGTTTGCGAAAAAATAGGATACCCGTGCCTTGTTTAAAGAAACTTCATTTCCAGGCTGTCTTAATGTACGGAAGGTATTACTTATGAGAATCTTGTGGCTTCTGAGAAGAAATTACTTGACAGCCATAAAACATGGCATTCTTAATTGAGTACAACAGTAGTTCAAGTTTTCATAATGATTTACATATTATGTGTTACGTGGATTTTTATTATACTTAATATCAATCAAAGCGCAAAAATTGCTCTAAGCCTGACTCTTGCTGTTCACTGGTTCCCTCGTTGGTGCAGTAGGCAGTACGTCATTCTCATAATCTGAAGGTCGTGAGTTCGAGCCTCTCACAGGGCACAGAGTTGTGGAAACTAAATAGTATCATATATTGTAAAAATGTTTGCAAAAAAAATCGGATACCAGTGCCCGGTTTAAAGATTCTTGATTTCCAGGCTATCTTAATATTCTGAAGGTATTACTTCTGAGAACCTTGTTGCTTAAGGAAGAAATGACTTGACAGCCATAAAACATGGCATTCCTAATTGTGTACAACAGTAGTTCAAATATTCCTATTGATTTAACATGATACGTGTAACATGGATTTTTATAATACTTTGTATCGATCTTAGCGCAAAAATTTGCATGAGCCTGAATGATTGTGAACTTGTTGCCTCGTTGGCGCAGTAGGCAGCGCGTCAGTCTCATAATCTGAAGGTCGTGAGTGCGAGCCTCACACGGGGTATAGAGCTATAGAAACTAACTAGTATCATACATTATAAAAATGTTTGTAAAAAAATCGGATACCAGTGCCCTGTTTAAAGAAACTTCATTTCCAGGCTGTCTTAATATACTGAAGGTATTACTTATGATAATCTTGTGGCTTCTGAGAAGAAATGACTTGAGAGCCATAACACATGGCATTCTTCATTGAGCACAACAGTAGTTCAATTTTTCATATTGATTTAACATAATATGTGTAACCTGGATTTTTATTATACTTAATATCAATCTTAGTGCAAAAATTGCTCTAAGCCTGACTCTTGCTGTTCACTGGTTCCCTCGTTGGTGCAGTAGGCAGCACGTCATTCTCATAATCTGAAGGTCGTGAGTTCGAGCCTCACACGGGGCATAGAGCTTTAGAAACTAACTAGTATCATGCATTGTAAAAATGTTTGTAAAAAAAATCGGATACCAGTGCCCTGTTTAAAGAATTCTTCGATTTCCAGGCTGTCTTAATATTACTGAAGGTATTACTTATGAGAACCTTGTTGCTTCTGGGAAGAAATGACTTGACAGCCATAAAACATGGCATTCCTAATTGTGTACAACAGTAGTTCAAATTTTCCTATTGATTTAACATGATACGTGTAACCTGGATTTTTATTATACTTTGTATCGATCTTAGCGCAAAAATTTGCATGAGCCTGAATGATTGTGAACTGGTTGCCTCGTTGGCGCAGTAGGCAGCGCGTCAGTCTCATAATCTGAAGGTCGTGAGTTCGAGCCTCACACGGGGCATAGAGTTTTAGAAACTAACTAGTATCATGCATTGTAAAAATGTTTGCAAAAAAATAGGATACCCGTGCCTGGTTTAAAGAAACTTCATTTCCAGGCTGTCTTAATGTACGGAAGGTATTACTTATGAGAATCTTGTGGCTTCTGAGAAGAAATTACTTGACAGCCATAAAACATGGCATTCTTAATTGAGTACAACAGTAGTTCAAGTTGTCATAATGATTTACATATTATGTGTTACGTGGATTTTTATTATACTTAATATCAATCAAAGCGCAAAAATTGCTCTAAGCCTGACTCTTGCTGTTCACTGGTTCCCTCGTTGGTGCAGTAGGCAGCACGTCATTCTCATAATCTGAAGGTCGTGAGTTCGAGCCTCTCACAGGGCACAGAGTTTTAGAAACTAAATAGTATCATATATTGTAAAAATGTTTGTAAAAAAAATCGGATACCAGTGCCCGGTTTAAAGATTCTTGATTTCCAGGCTATCTTAATATTCTGAAGGTATTACTTCTGAGAACCTTGTTGCTTCTGGGAAGAAATTACTTGACAGCCATAAAACATGGCATTCCTAATTGTGTACAACAGTAGTTCAAATTTTCCTATTGATTTAACATGATACGTGTAACCTGGATTTTTATTATACTTTGTATCGATCTTAGCGCAAAAATTAGCATGAGCCTGAATGATTGTGAACTGGTTGCCTCGTTGGCGCAGTAGGCAGCGCGTCAGTCTCATAATCTGAAGGTCGTGAGTTCGAGCCTCACACGGGGCATAGAGATTTAGAAACTAACTAGTATCATGCATTGTAAAAATGTTTGCAAAAAAATAGGATACCCGTGCCTGGTTTAAAGAAACTTCATTTCAAGGCTGTCTTAATGTACGGAAGGTATTACTTATGAGAATCTTGTGGCTTCTGAGAAGAAATTACTTGACAGCCATAAAACATGGCATTCTTAATTGAGTACAACAGTAGTTCAAGTTGTCATAATGATTTACATATTATGTGTTACGTGGATTTTTATTATACTTGATATCAATCAAAGCGCAAAAATTGCTCTAAGCCTGACTCTAGATGTTCACTGGTTCCCTCGTTGGTGCAGTAGGCAGCACGTCATTCTCATGATCTGAAGGTTGTGAGTTCGAGCCTCTCACAGGTCACAGAGTTTTAGAAACTAAATAGTATCATATATTGTAAAAATGTTTGTAAAAAAAATCGAATACCAGTGCCCAGTTTAAAGATTCTTTATTTCCAGGCTATCTTAATATTCTGAAGGTATTACTTCTGAGAACCTTGTTGCTTCTGGGAAGAAATGACTTGACAGCCATAAAACATGGCATTCCTAATTGTGTACAACAGTAGTTCAAATTTTCCTATTGATTTAACATGATACATGTAACCTGGATTTTTATTATACTTAATATCAATCTTAGTGCAATAATTGCTGTAAGCCTGACTCTTGCTGTTCAATGGTTCCCATGTTGGTGCAGTAGGCAGCACGTCATTCTCATGACCTGAAGGTCGTGAGTTCGAGCCTCTCACAGGGCATAGAGTTTTAGAAACTAAATAGTATCATGCATTGTAAAAATGTTTGTAAAAAAATCGGATACCCGTGCCCGGTTTAATGAAACTTCATTTCCAGGCTGTCTTAATGTACGGAAGGTATTACTTATGAGAATCTTGTGGCTTCTGAGAAGAAATTACTTGACAGCCATAAAACATGACATTCTTAATTGAGTACAACAGTATTTCAAGTTGTCATAATGATTTACATATTATGTGTTACGTGGATTTTTATTATACTTGATATCAATCAAAGCGCAAAAATTGCTCTAAGCCTGACTCTAGATGTTCACTGGTTCCCTCGTTGGTGCAGTAGGCAGCACGTCATTCACATAATCTGAAGGTCGTGAGTTCGAGCCTCTCACAGGGCATAGAGTTTTAGAAACTAAATAGTATCATATATTGTAAAAATGTTTGTAAAAAAAATCGGATACCAGTGCTTGGTTTAAAGATTCTTGATTTCCAGGCTATCTTAATATTCTGAAGGTATTACTTCTGAGAACCTTGTTGCTTCTGGGAAGAAATGACTTGACAGCCATAAAACATGGCATTCCTAATTGTGTACAACAGTAGTTCAAATTTTCCTATTGATTTAACATGATACGTGTAACCTGGATTTTTATTATACTTTGTATCGATCTTAGCGCAAAAATTGGCATGAGCCTGAATGATTGTGAACTGGTTGCCTCGTTGGCGCAGCAGGCAGCGCGTCAGTCTCATAATCTGAAGGTCGTGAGTTCGAGCCTCACACGGGGCATAAAGTTTTAGAAACTAGCTAGTATCATGCATTGTAAAAATTTTGCAAAAAAATCGGATACCCGTGCCTGGTTTAAAGAAACTTCATTTCAAGGCTGTCTTAATGTACGGAAGGTATTACTTATGAGAATCTTGTGGCTTCTGAGAAGAAATTACTTGACAGCCATAAAACATGGCATTCTTAATTGAGTACAACAGTAGTTCAAGTTGTCATAATGATTTACATATTATGTGTTACGTGGATTTTTATTATACTTAATATCAATCAAAGCGCAAAAATTGCTCTAAGCCTGACTCTTGCTGTTCACTGGTTCCCTCGTTGGTGCAGTAGGCAGCACGTCATTCTCATAATCTGAAGGTCGTGAGTTCGAGCCTCTCACAGGGCACAGAGATTTTAGAAACTAAATAGTATCATATATTGTAAAAATGTTTGTAAAAAAAATCGGATACCAGTGCCTGGTTTAAAGATTCTTGATTTCCAGGCTATCTTAATATTCTGAAGGTATTACTTCTGAGAACCTTGTTGCTTCTGGGAAGAAATGACTTGACAGCCATAAAACATGGCATTCCTAATTGTGTACAACAGTAGTTCAAATTTTCCTATTGATTTAACATGATACGTGTAACCTGGATTTTTATTATACTTTGTATCGATCTTAGCGCAAAAATGGGTATGAGCCTGAATGATTGTGAACTGGTTGCCTCGTTGGCGCAGTAGGCAGCGCGTCAGTCTCATAATCTGAAGGTCGTGAGTTCGAGCCTCACACGGGGCATAGAGTTTTAGAAACTAACTAGTATCATGCATTGTAAAAATGTTTGCAAAAAAATAGGATACCCGTGCCTGGTTTAAAGAAACTTCATTTCCAGGCTGTCTTAATGTACGGAAGGTATTACTTATGAGAATCTTGTGGCTTCTGAGAAGAAATTACTTGACAGCCATAAAACATGGCATTCTTAATTGAGTACAACAGTAGTTCAAGTTGTCATAATGATTTACATATTATGTGTTACGTGGATTTTTATTATACTTAATATCAATCAAAGCGCAAAAATTGCTCAAAGCCTGACTCTTGCTGTTCACTGGTTCCCTCGTTGGTGCAGTAGGCAGCACGTCATTCTCATAATCTGAAGGTCGTGAGTTCGAGCCTCTCACAGGGCACAGAGTTTTAGAAACTAAATAGTATCATATATTGTAAAAATGTTTGTAAAAAAAATCGGATACCAGTGCCCGGTATAAAGATTCTTGATTTCCAGGCTGTCTTAATATACTGAAGGCATTACTTATGAGAACCTTGTTGCTTCTGGGAAGAAATGACTTGACAGCCATAAAACATGGCATTCCTAATTGTGTACAATAGTAGTTCAAATTTTCCTATTGATTTAACATGATACGTGTAACCTGGATTTTTATTATACTTTGTATCGATCTTAGCGCAAAAATGGGTATGAGCCTGAATGATTGTGAACTGGTTGCCTCGTTGGCGCAGTAGGCAGCGCGTCAGTCTCATAATCTGAAGGTCGTGAGTTCGAGCCTCACACGGGGCATAGAGTTTTAGAAACTAACTAGTATCATGCATTGTAAAAATGTTTGCAAAAAAATAGGATACCCGTGCCTGGTTTAAAGAAACTTCATTTCAAGGCTGTCTTAATGTACGGAAGGTATTACTTATGAGAATCTTGTGGCTTCTGAGAAGAAATTACTTGACAGCCATAAAACATGGCATTCTTAATTGAGTACAACAGTAGTTCAAGTTGTCATAATGATTTACATATTATGTGTTACGTGGATTTTTATTATACTTAATATCAATCAAAGCGCAAAAATTGCTCAAAGCCTGACTCTTGCTGTTCACTGGTTCCCTCGTTGGTGCAGTAGGCAGCACGTCATTCTCATAATCTGAAGGTCGTGAGTTCGAGCCTCTCACAGGGCACAGAGTTTTAGAAACTAAATAGTATCATATATTGTAAAAATGTTTGTAAAAAAAATCGGATACCAGTGCCCGGTTTAAAGATTCTTGATTTCCAGGCTGTCTTAATATTACTGAAGGTATTACTTCTGAGAACCTTGTTGCTTCTGGGAAGAAATGACTTGACAGCCATAAAACATGGCATTCCTAATTGTGTACAATAGTAGTTCAAATTTTCCTATTGATTTAACATGATACGTGTAACCTGGATTTTTATTATACTTTGTATCGATCTTAGCGCAAAAATTGGCATGAGCCTGAATGATTGTGAATTGGTTGCCTCGTTGGCGCAGTAGGCAGCGCGTCAGTCTCATAATCTGAAGGTCGTGAGTTCGAGCCTCACACGGGGCATAGAGTTGTAGAAAGGAAGTAGTATCATGCATTGTAAAAATGTTTGCGAAAAAATAGGATACCCGTGCCTTGTTCAAAGAAACTTCACTTCCAGGCTGTCTTAATGTACGGAAGGTATTACTTATGAGAATCTTGTGGCTTCTGAGAAGAAATTACTTGACAGCCATAACACATGGCATTCTTAATTGAGTACAACAGTAGTTCAAGTTTTCATAATGATTTACATATTATGTGTTACGTGGATTTTTATTATACTTAATATCAATCAAAGCGCAAAAATTGCTCTAAGCCTGACTCTAGATGTTCACTGGTTCCCTCGTTGGTGCAGTAGGCAGCATGTCAATCACATAATCTGAAGGTCGTGAGTTCGAGCCTCTCACAGGGCACAGAGTTGTAGAAACGAAATAGTATCATATTTGGTAAAAATGTTTGTAAAAAAATCGGATACCCGTGCCCGGTTTAATGAAACTTCATTTCCAGGCTGTCTTAATGTACGGAAGGTATTACTTATGAGAATCTTGTGGCTTCTGAGAAGAAATTACTTGACAGCCATAAACATGGCATTCTTAATTGAGTACAACAGTAGTTGAAATTTTCCTATTGATTTAACATGATACATGTAACCTGGATTTTTATTATACTTAATATCAATCTTAGCGCAAAAATTGCTGTAAGCCTGACTCTTGCTGTTCGATGGTTCCCTCGTTGGTGCAGTAGGCAGCACGTCATTCACATAATCTGAAGGTCGTGAGTTCGAGCCTCTCACAGGGCACAGAGTTTTAGAAACAAAATAGTATCATGTATTGTAAAAATGTTTGTAAAAAAAATCGGATACCAGTGCCCGGTTTAAAGATTCTTGATTTCCAGGCTATCTTAATATTCTGAAGGTATTACTTCTGAGAACCTTGTTGCTTCTGGGAAGAAATGACTTGACAGCCATAAAATATGGCATTCCTAATTGTGTACAACAGTAGTTCAAATTTTCCTATTGATTTAACATGATACATGCAACCTGGATTTTTATTATACTTAATATCAATCTTAGCGCAAAAATTGCTGTAAGCCTGACTCTTAGTGTTTAATGGTTCCCATGTAGGTGCAGTAGGCAGCGCGTCAGTCTCATAATCTGAAGGTCGTGAGTTCGAGCCTCACACGGGGCATAGAGTTTTAGAAACTAACTAGTATCATGCATTGTAAAAATGTTTGTAAAAAAATCGGATACCCGTGCCCGGTTTAATGAAACTTCATTTCCTGGCTGTCTTAATGTACGGAAGGTATTACTTATGAGAATCTTGTGGCTTCTGAGAAGAAATTACTTGACAGCCATAAAACATGGCATTCTTAATTGAGTACAACAGTAGTTCAAGTTGTCATAATGATTTACATATTATGTGTTACGTGGATTTTTATTATACTTAATATCAATCAAAGCGCAAAAATTGCTCTAAGCCTGACTCTAGATGTTCACTGGTTCCCTCGTTGGTGCAGTAGGCAGCACGTCATTCACATAATCTGAAGGTCGTGAGTTCGAGCCTCTCACAGGGCATAGAGTTTTAGAAACGAAATAGTATCATATATTGTAAAAATGTTTGTAAAAAAAATCGGATACCAGTGCTTGGTTTAAAGATTCTTGATTTCCAGGCTATCTTAATATTCTGAAGGTATTACTTCTGAGAACCTTGTTGCTTCTGGGAAGAAATGACTTGACAGCCATAAAACATGGCATTCTTAATTGAGTACAACAGTAGTTCAAGTTGTCATAATGATTTACATATTATGTGTTACGTGGATTTTTATTATACTTAATATCAATCAAAGCGCTAAAATTGCTCTAAGCCTGACTCTAGCTGTTCACTGGTTCCCTCGTTGGTGCAGTAGGCAGCACGTCAATCAAATAATCTGAAGGTCGTGAGTTTGCGCTAACATCTTAGCGCAAAAATTGCCATTAGCCTGAATGATTGTGAACTAGTTGCCTCGTTGGCGCAGTAGGCAGCGCGTCAGTCTCATAATCTGTACGTCGTGAGTTCGAGCCTCGCATGGGGCATAGATTTTTAGAAACTAACTAGTATCATGCATTGTAAAAAAAATTGTAAAAAAATCGGATACCCGTGCCCGGTTTAATGAAACTTCATTTCCAGGTTGTCTTAATGTACGGAAGGTATTACCTATGAGAATCTTCTGGCTTCTGAGAAGAAATTACTTGACAGCCATAAAACATGGTATTCTTAATTGAGTACAACGGTAGTTCAAGTTGTCATAATGATTTACATATTATGTGTTACGTGGATTTGTATTATACTTGATATCAATCAAAGCGCAAAAATTGCTCTAAGCCTGACTCTAGCTGTTCACTGGTTCCCTCGTTGGTGCAGTAGGCAGCACGTCATTCACATAATCTGAAGGTCGTGAGTTCGAGCCTCTCACAGGGCACAGAGTTTTAGAAACGAAATAGTATCATATATTGTAAAAATGTTTGTAGAAAAAATTGGATACCAGTGCCCGGTTTAAAGATTCTTGATTTCCAGGCTATCTTAATATTCTGAAGGCATTACTTATGAGAATCTTGTGGCTTCTGAGAAGAAATGACTTGAGAGCCATAACACATGGCATTCTTCATTGAGCACAACAGTAGTTCAATTTTTCATATTGATTTACATATTACGTGTAACATGGATTTTTATAATACTTTGTATCGATCTTAGCGCAAAAATTGGTCTGAGCCTGAATGGTTCTGAACTGGTTGCCTCGTTGGCGCTACCTAAATCCGATCCGTCTGCTTTCTAGATTCTGGATCGTCCAATCAAATCATCGGATTTCCAATATCTTTTCACCAGAATGACCAATCACATGTTCCACTATCCATTTCTCTCCCATATCTTTTCACCAGAATGACCAATCACACGTTCCACTGTCCATTTCTCTCTCCCTGCGCTAAGCCAATCACGGACAGGCTAGCGACGCTCCGAATTCGGAATGGTTTCATACTGTAGAACAACACACACCTTTTCGCCATTCCTGAAAACGACTCTGTAAGGTAAGGGTTTGAATTACATTAAAACACATTTAATACATTTAACACATTTAACACATCCAATCGTGGAAATGATCCACCTTATAAATTCGGACAGGTCATGCTCTGGAAAAGGTAGCGTTATTAACGGTTAATACGCTCTTCTGAAAACTAGTCTGCAATGTAACTGTTTGCAATTTACATTGCAACAAATGCTTTACATGTAAGAACCAATAAATCGCGGAAATGATCGACGTTATAAATTCGTTCTACTGAATATAGGGTATTACTTTATCCAAAAGTCTGACCGTGCGGATTGTCTTACCTTGTCCGGACATGTCACTAATTTTCCTTGTCATTTCACTGACTTTGGTTAATTTACTAGCATGTTAGCATCGGTTTAACTTTACTAACTTGAAATGATTGACGTTCTAAATTCGTTCTACTGAATATTGGTATTATTTAATCCAAAACTCTGACCGTGCGGATTGTCTTACCTTGTCCGGACATGTCAATAATTTTCCTTGTCATTTCACTGACTTTGGTTAATTTACTAGCATGTTAGCATCGGTTTAACTTTACTAACTTGGGTCAACTTCTTGTTAACTTATTGCATGTCAGCCTCAGTAGGAACTAGTAGTACGATTACGGTGAACTACCATTTTAATTCCCCTGTACGGTAAACAACCATTTTAAATTACATGGGGATACACTAGGGATTATTTTGTATGTATCATATGATTCATGAAGTGTAAAGGTAGGTAAAGGTAACGGTCCCATACCAAATATGATGAGTCCTAGTTTGTACACACAGACACACAGACACATATATATATATAGCATATGTCTTTGACAATGTATGGTAACTTGGCCATTCTCCCCCTTGTCTTCAGATGTCTACTAAGAAGCATCGAGCCATGGGGTCTGAGGAGTGGGTGAGCCGCCTGAAGGCATTTGCCTCTTCTGGCACTTGGCCCTCCAGTGCAGGGAACAGGCCATCTCCAAAACAGGCCAAGTGGCACAACCTCTACCAGAAGGTAAACTTTGCCCCAACAGTAAACCAAAACTCCAAAGTGAACCGATTGTGTCTAAGTAAATCATTCATTTCAATTAATTACAGATTGAGTAGTGTCCCACGATGCTGCGTGGGCAGACCTCTATCTTAAGGGTAGCGCAGACATGTACCTGTGGCTTTCACCCCCAGCAGGTAATATTGAGAGACTGGTGAAATCAATGCATTTTGTAGGCTTACAACTTGTGATGTGGACAAAATCCCATTAGTATTAATGCTTGTTTAATGGTTTTATTGTTTCTGTCTGTCATTCTGTGAGAAGGCCTGCAGCTACCTCAGCCTCCACCTCTGCTGCGCCTGCACGGAGCCCTGGGAGGCCTGCTTTGACGCTGGCGATGGTGAATATTTCCATCACATTAAATACCATGTCATTCACCTGGTTAGCCATGATCAACTCATATCAGATCTGTGTGTTTACATAACTTTCATGCGTATCACTGGTGTGTATAATGTCATTTTTAACACCATTTCTCATCTCATCTCTCATTTTCGTCCGCTTATCCGGGGTCGGGTCGCGGGGGGAGCAGCTCAAGCAGGGGGCCCCAGACTTCCCTTTCCCGGGCCACATTAACCAACTCTGACGGGGGGATCCCGAGGCGTTCCCAGGCCAGTGTTGAGATATAATCTCTCCACCTAGTCCTGGGTCTTCCCCGAGGCCTCCTCCCCACTGGACGTGCCTGAAACACCTCCCAAGGAAGGCGCCCAGTGGGCATCCTTACCAGATGCCCGAACCACCTCAGCTGACTCCTTTCTAAGTAAAGGAGCAGCGGCTCTAATCCGAGTTCCTCACGGATGGCTGAGCTTCTCACCCAGCCACCCTTCTGAGAAAACTCATCTCGGCCGCTTGTACCCGCGATCTCGTCCTTTCGGTCATCACCCAGCCCTCATGACCATAGGTGAGGATAGGAACGAAGATCGACCGGTAGATCGAGAGCTTTGCCTTGCGGCTCAGCTCTCTTTTCGTTCCAACGGTGCGGTAAAGCGAACGCAATACCGCCCCCGCTGCTCCGATTCTCCGGCCAATCTCACGCTCCATAGTACCCTCACTCGCGAACAAGACCCCGAGGTACTTAAACTCCTTCACTTGGGCTAAGGACTCGTTTCCTACCCGGAGTAAGCAATCCATCGGTTTCCTGCTAAGAGTCATGGCCTCAGATTTAGCGGTGCTGATCCTCATCCCAGCCGCTTCACACTCGGCCGCCAGCCGATCCAGTGAGTGCTGAAGGTCACAGGCCGATGATCCCATGAGGACCACATCATCTGCAAAAAGCAGTGACGAGATCCTCAGACCACCGAACTGCAACCCCTCCCCACCACGACTACGCCTCGATATCCTGTCCATGTATATCACAAACAGGATTGGTGACAAGGCGCAGCCCTGGCGGAGACCAGCACCCACTGAGAACGAAACTGACTGGCTGCCGAGAATACGAACACAGCTCTCGCTTTGGGAGTACAAAGATTGGATGGCCCTGAGGATAGACCCCCTTACCCCATACTCCCGCAGCACCTCCCACAGTTTCTCCCGGGGGACCCGGTCATACGCCTTCTCCAGATCCACAAAACACATGTAGACCGGATGGGCATACTCCCAGGCCCCCTCCAGGATCCTTGCGAGAGTGAGGAGCTGGTCCGTAGTTCCACGTCCGGGGCGAAAACCGCATTGTTCCTCTTCAATCTGAGGTTCGACGATCGGCCGAACCCTCCTTTCCAGCACCTTGGAGTAGACTTTACCAGGGAGGCTGAGAAGTGTGATACCCCGGTAATTGGCACACACTCTCTGGTCCCCCTTTTTGAATAGGGGAACCACCACCCCGGTTTGCCACTCCTTTGGCACTGTACCCGACTCCCACGCGATGTTGAATAGGCGTGTCAACCATGACAGCCCCTCAACACCCAGAGCCTTTAGCATTTCTGGCTGGATCTCATCAATCCCTGGGGCTTTGCCACTGTGGAGATGTTTGACTACCTCAGTGACCTCCACCAGGGAAATTGACGACGAAACACCATCAACCTCGAGCTCTGCCTCCAACATAGAGGGCGTGTTATTCGGATTCAGGAGTTCCTCAAAGTGTTCCTTCCAACGTCCGACGACCTCCTCAGTTGAGGTCAACAGAGTCCCAACCTTACTGTACACAGCTTGGATGGTTCCCCGTTTCCCCCTCCTGAGGTGCCGGATAGTCTTCCAGAAACACTTTGGTGACGACCGAAAGTCCTTCTCCATGGCCTCTCCGAACTTCTCCCACACCCGCTGCTTAGCCTCCGACACGGCAGCAGCTGCAGCCCTTCGGGCCTGTCGGTACCCTGCAACCGAGTCAGGAGTCCTCCAGGATATCATATCCTGGAAGGCCTCCTTCTTCAATCGGACGGCTTCCCTGACCACCGGTGTCCACCACGGTGTCCGAGGGTTACCGCCCCTTGAGGAGCCTAAGACCCTGAGGCCACAGCTAGCCGCCGCAGCTTCAGCAATGGAGGCTTTGAACACCGCCCACTCCGGCTCAATGCCCCCAACCTCCACAGGAATGCCAGAAAAACTCCGCCGGAGGTGTGAGTTGAAGATACCTAGGACGGGGGTCTCCTCCAGACGTTCCCAGTTCACCCGCACTACTCGTTTGGGCTTACCAGGTCTATCCGGAAATTTCCCCCATTCCCTGATCCAACTCACAACCAGATGGTGGTCGGTTGACAGTTCCGCCCCTCTCTTTACCCGAGTGTCCAAAACATGCGGCCTCAGATCAGATGACACGATCACAAAATCGATCATCGATCTTCGGCCTAGGGTACTCTGGTACCAGGTACACTTATGAGCACCCTTAGGTTCGAACATGGTGTTTGTTATGGATAATCCATGACTAGCACAGGAGTCCAATAACAAACGACCGCTCGGGTTTAGATCAGGGAGGCCGTTCCTCCCCACCACGCCTCTCCAGGTGTCTCCATCGTTGCCCACGTGGGCGTTGAAGTCTCCCAGCAGAACTACGGAGTCCCCTACTGGAGCCCCATACAGGACTCCATTCAGGGTCTCCAAGAAGGCCGAGTACTCTGAGCTGCTGTTTGGTGCATACGCACAAACAACAGTCAGAGTTTTCCCCCCTACAACCCTTAGGCGCAGGGAGGCGACCCTCTCGTCTACCGGGGTAAACTCCAACACCGCGGCGCTCAGCCGGGGATCTATGAGTATCCCCACACCCGCCCGGCGCCCCACGCCCTCGGCAACTCCGGAGAAGAATAGAGTCCAACCCTTATCCAGGAGTACGGTACCAGAGCTGAGACTGTGCGTGGAAGTAAGCCCCACCAGATCTAACTGATAGCGCTCCACCTCCCTCACAAGCTCCGGTTCCTTTTCCCACAGCGAGGTGACGTTCCACGTCAGTAGTATATACTATATGCTCTCTGTACCATTCCTATCTGAACTCACTTCCGGTTGGGGAGGGGGTGGGGGTGGAGGGGGTATCCCTATTCACAGGGGCACTTCCGGTTTATGACGCGTCATAAACCTAGTTTAAAAAGGGGGCGACGGCTGTTTTAGGGTCCCTGCATTCATCAAGTTGTCTGCAGTGTTCTTTTCATTCAACATGGCCTGCTCATCAGAAGAAACCCACAGATCAGATAGTGCTATTTGGTTGTATAGGGGCCCTCGTACCCCGTCACCACTGTCTTCTCCCGCCATGGACGACTCTGCGTCGAGCAATGAGGACATTGAAAACCAGATGCCTGATGGTATGTCCGACTTTAGTACGCCTGTGTCTAACTATGTCAATAGTTATGGAGATGCGGTGCTGCTTAATGCTCCACTCAAAAGAACGAGGCCTGTTTTAGGCTTGAGAGACCGGAGGGCCGGGGATTCATTCACCCACGTTGGCGAATACGGCTTGGAGTATGTAATATCATGGGTTGATGGCTGTGTTATTTTGAATGTTAAAGATTGTGCTACAGAGTGGCGGTTGAACGTTCACGAGTGGAATTTTTTCTTGGAGAACTTATGCCCCATGCTAGACGGTGTCCGGGGTACATGGCATGCGGGAACCCATGTATTCCAATGGACCTTTCAGTATGAATCGAGGATTCATCGCATGGATGCAAACTATCATACGAAGAGACCACAGGAGTTCATTTTTTTCAGACGCTGTGTTGATACAGACGAGCTACCACAGTGCTATGATATGCATTGCATCGGTAGCTCTCCTCTACGCACCAGTGTTTTAGAAGCTGCTGATTATTTTGATAATGTCTTTTTCATGCAGTGGGCTGATTTGTCAGCACTACGTGGAATTTTTGCAGAGATTGATTCTATGGCTAAGACGAATGAAGAACCATGGAGCACAACTGATGATGAATACCGAATGCGCCTGTTTGAGTCGCCTGGGTTTGATGAGGGGGTACATGGTGTGTTTGAGTATGTTTAGGGTTATGCTAGCATTAGAAAATGGCAGCAATGTATAAGAAGGGGGGGTACATGCTAGTAGTATTAAGGGTGTTTTATTTTCCTTTTTAAATGTGTTTTTGATAGGCTATACCCAGGGCTGTAGTGGAGGGTAAACGCACGTAAACGCCGTTTACGCACCTCTGGAATTTAGGAAATAGCGTTTACGCACCTCTAAATAGCGTTTACGCACCTCAAAGGTCCCTGTGCCTTGTAATCTGCCGTTGGAATAATCGGAAATAAATTCAGCATCATTTTAAAACACCTAAGACAAGGTTTCATATTGTTGAACAAATAAACGCTGTAATCTGAATCATTTTCATCTGCGCTGTAGGCCTATGCTATCATGGTCTGTGACCCTCCAATCAGTGCCTTGCGGCTGCGGCAGCGACACCAATCAGGATCCAGGAAAATATGTAAACAGGAAGTATGTTAACACATGGCCCTGCGCGTTGTGGATTATCATGCCTGCCTACCTGTCATTAATTAGCCATGGATATCAGGCGATTTTTGAAGGGACCTTCGAGTGCTCCCACTCCAACAGATGCCCGAAAAAGGCCTCAAGTACAAAGTAAGACTGAAGATGATCAATTCACATGAGTTGTTTTTGTGATTTATAAATCAATTTTACTTGACGAACTATTAAGTGACTACGAGCATTCAGATTGGCCAATGCGTAGTCATGCTATCCGTGTACTGCCCACGTCAAAATGAGTGAAAGTCAGTCAGAGTTTTACTATCCATATTAAACTCCGGTTTCGGCGTATCAACTTCGCTATAGCTTGGTCGCTATGTTAAAGCCTCAATTTGGAGATGCGAGGTTGGCGGTTGCAGCCGTGGACTCCGCGGCTGAACCGTGGATCGGGCAGATGACGCGACAAAAAAATATATTTTAATTAAATTCGGGCGTTTGGCGGTTAAACCAATAAAAATAAAAATATTTATAAATATTTGTATTTTATATATTATAAATATTTTTATTTTATTATTTATTTTCTTTAAAGTTATTTTCCCAGCAAACTGGCCTGTTCCCTAGAGGAGCAGTATGGGGAATCCAAGTTGAAACAACTTGCCCAAAGGTTCAGACTTAATGACAGAAAAATTCTTGAAGGCTATAGGGATTTTAAGGATAACTCAAGCATCATTCCAGAAAACCTTGCACCACTCCTGAATATCGACCATCTCATTCCAGTTAGCACTGCTGAGCGTGAGAGGGGGTTCAGCTCAATGAACATCATAGTGTGCCCCCTGAGATGCAGTCTGCACTTGGTAACAGTGTCGTCCTTGATGTTTATTCAACTGAATGGCCCACCACTCAGCCACCACAAAGTTCAATCCAACACGTATGTGAAGTCCTGGCTGGTGAAGCACAGGGGAGCCATGAACTCCAGAACACGCCCCTACTAATACACACACATACACACATGCCATAGATAGATAGTTCTTAATCTACACATACTTTTCTTTACTGTTGAAATTTGAATAACTTGAATAAACTACAAACACATTCATTGACTGTCATTGATTGATTTAATATGACTTTAATTGATAACATAATGGAATATAGCCAGGCTAGCCTTACAGAGTCGCAACACTTTGCGTTGCGTTGTGTCGAGGTCGGTCTGATCAAAAAATTCATAGTTTACCCACCTCTAATTTGACCACTACAGCCCTGGCTATACCTTATATTAATATGTGTGTGTTGTGTGTATTTTTATTTTTTTTCATATTCTAATGGTATATTTTTGATACGCTATGCAGCACAGGTCAATGATGAACATGTGCAAAGTGGGGGTGTGGCTATGGAGACTGCTGATTTAAAGGCTGTACAACCCGGACCCCACTGGCTTCAAGAGTATGCCATCTATCTGGCCGGATTGAATCTGTCCTTCCTACACATCGGAGAGGACAGTGAGCTGGAGGTGGACACTGCTATGAGAGATGACGGATGGCCTGTATCAATACAGATCCGTTTAAACCCTGCATCGCTGGCTGTTCTGCGATTTACCACGGGGCTCTGTGTGGTAGCCATCATCAGCCATCAGAAGCAAGCGGCCTGCTGGGGATGCCAATGTGATTGCCCAAGTCAACGACGCCATTCATGCCTGCAGGGAGCGACACATCATCACTACGAATCCCACTACCATGACATTTGTGTTATGCTGGACAGACACCCCTTCCTGCTACTTTTAGAAACTGTTTTCAAGAAGACTACAGGGTTGAGAGTGTCCCCAGGAAAAATCTATGGTGTGGTCGAATCCTATCTATGTGATTTAATATGCAATACCTATGATACCGAAAAACTGGATTTAATGACCACTGAAGGTGTGTCCGATGAACATCTGCTTCTGATGTATGAAGCCATACAAATCTGGCGTCCTACATTGTCATTAGGCAAACCAAAGCCTGTTGTCGGGTGGCGTTTATAATGGGGATTTTGTTTACTAATGCGTATGATGTGGATAGCAAGTCTGTATCAGATAGACTAGCCGTTTTGATGTATGCTGCCATAGAAAATGATGCGTTTGTCCATCATAATGCTTATATCAAATGTATGTATAAGGATTGGAATGATTTGGTCATGAAATTCTTGCATGACAAGCCTACTGATCTAATGTTAGCTGAAATATTTAACCATTTCTCCGACGGGGAGTGTTTTACTGTCGGCCATGTAATGTGTATATGTGCTTTTGTGTCGGATGTCTTGAAGATGAATAATGCCTCATACGCAGAGTGTATTAGTACTGCTCGAATGATGTCTTGATAAATTTGCCTGTAAACTATATCTGAACATTGTTTTGAGTGGACAGACATTTTAAATAAAAGGATGGATAACTCTGATCATTGTTTCAGTATTCGTTTTTTGTCGCAGGCATACGACATGGATAAACGGCTGCATAAGACTTATTATGATCCCTCCGGACCAGGGGGTTACGGCGGCATCAATAAACTAAGAACGGCCCTAGAGCATAGTGAGGGTGCAGTACCTCCACTAAAATATATCAAGAAATGGCTGCTGAAGCAGGATCCCTACACCCTGCATGTACCTGCACCGATACATTTCCGCAGAAATAGAGTATTGGTTAGTGGGGTAGATAGACAGTTCCAGGCTGATTTAGTGGATATGGCAGAGTATGCATCCGAAAATGATGGTGTGCATTTTCTGTACACGTGCATCGATGTATTCTCAAAACATGCATGGGTTCGTCCGTTACCATCCAAGAGGGCTATCGACGTCGCTAAAGCTTTTGATGATATTCTCGGTGAAGGGCGTACCCCCGATAAACTGCAGACTGACGCTGGCAAAGAATTTTATAACAAGATCTTTCAGCGTTTGATGGAGCGGTACAATGTCAAACATTTCTCTACATCTAACGAGACCAAGGCCAGTATAGTGGAACGCTTCAACAGGACTCTGAAAACCCGCATGTGGAGATATTTAACAGCTGCCAACTCCAAACGATATGTGGATAAACTACAGGATATGGTCCATGCTTATAACCATTCATACCATAGATCGATAAAAATGACCCCGGTCAGCGTTGATAAAGATAATGAGAAAACGGTGTTAAATACGCTATACAAAACCACTCAAGAGCCAATGGTGGTGTTTAGATACGATGTTGGTGACACGGTTAGAATTTCAAAAGTCAGAGCTACATTTCGAAAGGGGTATGAGCAGACATTTACAGATGAATATTTTGTAATATCGCAGCGCATAGCAAGGTGTCCTCCAGTCTATAAGCTGCAAGACTATGCAGGTGCCCCTGTCCATGGAACATTTTATGAGAAAGAGCTACAAAAAGTTATAGTGTCTAAAAACAAGGTGTATAAAATAGAAAAGATTATAGATAGAAAAAGGGAGGGGTCTAAGAATCTGCTATATGTCAAATGGCTGGGTTGGCCGGAGGCATTCAATTCATGGATAGCTGAAAAGACACTAGTCGATGCGTAAAGAGACATACAAGAGACATACAATCCATTATAACCAGAGTGTACGATGGATAAGGAGGTGTCTGGGGGTTTCTATGTGACTCTAGCGAGTAATGCATCGGCAGGGATCTACCCACAAAATAAGATATGGAATTTTAGAACTAAATTAGCAAAATCTATACACACCAAGCAGCCCTATGAAGTAGGCCTAATTGAAGCTCAGTACCCATGCAGCTGGCATAGTTTTCCTACCGAGGACGCTACGATGACCGTTCACGATGGTAAAACGGGTCATAGGACATCATGTCTATTAGTTGGTGGGCTTTATGAGAGTATCGGATCGTTATTACTACAAATCAACAAGACTTGGGCCAAACATGATCCTGGCGGTAGAGTTATACTACATCATGAAGGTATTAGAAACCGCATTTATGTAGAAGGAGACGATCACATATCAATCGTCTTTAGAGGAAAACTGGCTGTTATGCTGGGTTTCGATGCAGGGGTCAAGCTACCAGCCCATAAATCGTATGCAGAATACGCCCCCCATCCCACCGATATTCACGGGGGGCGTTACAACATGTTCATATATAGCGACATTGTCGACCATCAGCTGGTCGGAGATAGTTATGTTCCCCTGCTAAGGAGTATTAATATAACCGACACCAGCAGGAGACACTGCATTCACATGTTCGACAAGCCGCATTACGTACACGTAGCCCGAGACTAGGGTTGCCAACCGTCCCGTAAAATACGGAATCATCCCTTATTTGGCAATTAAATGTTGCGTCCCGTATTGAACCAATACGGGACGCAATTTGTTCCGCATTTCCATAAATGTCCAATGCACATGTCTGTCACACACACAAATACTAAATCTAACAATAATGATCAAAACAAAACACAGGGAATACTACGGTCAGCGAAATTGTCGCGGCGGGATCTACGCAAGACCCGCTCCGGTCATCTGTGTGTCTGCGCATGCGTTTGGTGGTCACGGTTGCCTAGCGACAGACACCACACACCGGCGCTGCTCACAAAACCCGCGCCTTTTAAAAATGCCCACTACACCAGGTACTCCACCACGTCCTCAAAAGCGTAAACGCTTGCCGAAGTACGGACGTGAGTGGGAAGACGCACATCCTTGGCTGGACAGCGTCAATGGAGATGTTTACAAGGCAAGTTGTAAAATATGTCGACGAGTGTTTTCAGTGGCGCACGGTGGGCTGTCTGACATCAGACAGCATGCAACAGGAGAGCAACACTGCAGACACGAAAGATCACAGAAGACCCAAGCGTCAGTGTCACAGTTCTTCATACCCCAATCATCTCCTGAGGTTGATACGGTATGGGACATTATGTTGTGATTGATTTCCTATCTGGTTGTGCTTTTGCCAGAACATCGCAGTGCATGGGCAGAGCCTATTTTAGTAAACTGTTGTGGTTTGATTGATTGTTTAGGATGTTGAGTTTTAAAAGTCGAATGAACGACCATTTATTTAATATACAGAAGTATATAAATATTATATATGGCCATTTAAAGAACAATTCATACTAATGGATTAACAGTTAATAAATAAAAAAATACATTTGTTAAAAGAAAACCTTTATTCTTTAATATACATACATTTCCTAGATTAAAAATGTTTGTAGAGCTTTCTGTGTATTCTGTGTCACAATTTTTATATTTTTGAGGAATGCAGTGTTCAGTGATCATTACATCAATTATATTATTAGTGTGGTTTAACTGTTTGGATGACCTGACTTATTTTCGAGTGACAAGACAGGCAGCAGACAAATGTTCAATTTAATCAACAATATGTCATCCCACTCTTCCTCTCTATATTACCGCAGCTGAGGTGACACAGGTGTACCACACAGTCAGACACAACCTCAGCTACAACAGTGTTGACTGTGCACATAAACTGAATCAAAAGATTCTCCTGGATTCAAAATTGTAAAAGAAATGTATAGGGAGAACAAAGGCAGAGGCAGTGGTTAAAGATGTCCTTGCTCCAAAGGCAGTGGCTGATGTTCTTAAGGCCCTAACATCAGATAAACCCCTCCCATTTTCCATTCAGACCGATGCCTCAAATAAAGGCAACAGGAAGATGTTCCCCCTTGCTGTTCAATACTTCAGTCCAGAATGCGGGGTCACCAACAAAATGCTGGATTTCATTGAAAATGCAGATGAGTCCGCTGCTGGGATTGTAGCTCTCACAGAGCAGTCGCTTGACAAATTTGGCTTATCGTTGGATCATGTGACAGCATTTAGTGCACTGCAGACAACACAAATGTGAATTATGGAATTCAAGACTCTGTCTTCACCAACTGGAAGAAGTAATAAAAAGATCTGCTGCAAGGAAACTGCCATGCCCATATTTTGCACAACTCAGTGAAGCATGCTCTTGACCAGCTCACTGTAGATTTGGAAAATGTTGTGCTGAAGGTCTATGCCTTCTTTTCCACATCTGCCAAACGAAGAGAATCACTCAAAGAGTTTTGTAGGTTTTGTGATGTTGCGTTCCAGGAAATTCTGCGACATGTCACAACCAGCTGGCTCTCCCTTAATCCAGCCATCACCCGGCTAATGCACACCTGGATTGCACTGAAATCGTACTTCATCAGCCTGGGGGGAGGAGTGTCCCAAACAACTCTGAGCATTGTTAAATTTCAGTGAGGACTCAACTGAGGAAGATGGAGACATTGTGGAGGTTTACCTTCTTTTCTGCAATAATATCCTCTCTCTCTTTGAGGAAGTTGTAAAGAAGCTGGAGAGTGATGAAACCACCTGTGTTGAGTTATATTCCATCATGGAAAACTTCAAGCAAAAGCTCACACAGAGACGAGATTAACAGTTCTATGGCTACTTAACTAAATTTAAGCTGCAGCGTCTCCTTCCACTTGATGCTGACATGGCAAGGGCAGATTTTACTGTATTCCTCAACACAGCACTCTCATATGTTGAGAAATGGTTCAACTTTTCGGAAGACTACTGGTTGTTCTCACTGCAACCTCTCTCTCTGCACCATGGCACCATGACCTTTACTGACATTGAGAGGGTGACCACCAAGCTCAACGTCATCCATAAAGTCAACATGGATGAACTTTATGATGAATGCTCCACAGCAAAACCCATTCTGAAGAGGCTCAAAGAAGATGCTGAAGATGAATGGAAGTCCAAAGGTGTGGCTGCCAGGTTGGTGGCTCTCTTTCGAGTAGCTGACCTGCCAAACATGCTGTCTATCACCAGACACATCCTGAGCATCCCAGCATCCACTGGATGTGTGGAAAGGATCTTCTCCAGAATGGCCAACAAATGGAGTGACTGCAGGAATAGGTGCTCCACAGAGCTCATGAGAAGTGAGCTGCTGATCACTCTCAACTTTGAGCAGTCCTGTTCAGAGTTTTACAACAGCGCTTTGAAAGACAAAGAGTTACTCAGTGCTGCAAGGAGTAACAAGAAGTACACCTGGAAAAAGAAGTAACAGTTTTGAGGGGAGGAGTAATGTTGAGGGAAGGAGTAATGTTTTGCACTTTCTTTTTTTACATGAGTGTTTTTGTTGTTTATTTGTACTGTTTTTTTTTTGTAAAAATGTTCAAAGAGAGTCCCTATAGTTATGCACTTAAAAAGTAACATGAAGTTCTCAGTTTATTTAGTTTATATTTTAAAAGTTCATTGCTGCACACGCCACACAAAGAGATTTCATTCAAGATTTAATTGACTGCACTTTATAAGAGAATGTTTTATGATAATAAAGCATTTCAAGCTTCAAGTATGACTAATTCCTTTCTTGATCAACCCTTTACTAAAAACACCAGCACAAAATAAAACATACCACTGCTGCGGGCGCCCCGCCCCACAGGAGTCGGGCCTGTGGTGAGCGTCCCTTATTTTAATTTCTTAAAGTTGGCAACCCTAGCTACATCTGAGTTGTCAGTGCTTTCATCGATCGCTACGGAAAAGTAACTGGCCTGACTGAGGCCATTAATAATCACTCCAAGCACATCATCCGACAGTGCGTCTATGCGGCGAGTTGCGGACCTGGCTGAAAGGGGCACCTGTTTCACTGAAGCAATGATACCATCCATGGAATTGTCCGTAGCCAGCTCCTCGAAAAAACGTCACCATGACCTCTTTGAACACATCAGCATCAGTGAACGGCCTGTTGTGCCATGCAAGCACCCATGATGCTTTAAGGGACGCACTGGTGACTTTTTGTTGATCTGTCAGGCCTCGGACTAAGATCCTGGAACTATGTGCATAGCTGGCTGACAGTGCTTCAATCTTTCGCTTTCGTACCTCTGTTTGGGGTGGAAATGCCACTTGAAGTTAGCAGGCTTAGTCTCGTGGTGCCGTCGGATATTGTACTCTTTGCAGAGAGCGACAACTAGGGTTGGGCATCGTTTGAATTTGAACGTTCTATGTCGCATAGGCTTCGCCTTTAAAGGCTATCGCTATTGGGTTTTCCCACGGCGCGAGCCGTAGCACTGAAAAATTGTCAAAAAAAAAACATTTAGCGTGCAGAAATTGCACACACCAACAGCAACAACTTACTAAAGCAAAATTAAGATAAATAAATAGACAAGATTACATTTATGCTACACAAAACAGCACCAATTTCGGCTTCCACCGTACCAGGGTGTTATTGGGCTGGGTGCGATATAGAAATCGGGACATTTTTTGGCGCACTTTTTAACCCATCCCTCAAGGATGCAAAATCTTTTGTTGTAGGTGGTTGGAAATGGCATCAACAATTTCAGAGCGGAGTCAGCCAGCTCAGAATGCTCAGGCTGGATGTGGAGCCAAAAGTCGGTCAATCCTTTCTCCCTGAAAGTTGTTCTCATTGTCCCATCTGATGCAAAGGCTGTCAATCTCTTTTGGTGAAAGTTTGGAACTGACTTGCTCATTGTGCGTTTTGTCCCCAAATGGATTTCTGATCCACTCAAAGCTTGTGTCTAATTCTGGGAAATATATTCCCAGCTGCGAGTGGAGGTCTTGCAGATGTTGCTTGAAGGATGCAACTGTGCTCCTATCCATGTCCTCTACAGCAGTGAGGAGAAAATCAGCAAATGTGGGAAAACTGTCGAATTCTCCGATCGAGACGGCCAAGCCATAATTCCATTTTCATGCGTGTGACTTTAATTTTGTCTTTGAAATTGAAGATGGTGACGTCTTCCCTTGCAGCGCCACATTCAAAGTATTGAGAGCGCTGAAAACATCAGCCAAGTATGCCAACTTTGCGAGCTACTGGAAATCATACAGTCATACAGTTCATCGCTGTGGTGCATTAATAACATTACCTTGTCTCACAGTTCAAATAGACGGGTGAGAACTTTGCCACGCGACTGCCAGCGAACTTCAGTGTGGAACAGGAGTTTTGTGTGTTCGATCCCCATTTCTTCACACAGAGCTTTAAAAAGACGTGGGTTCAGTGCTTTACCTTTCAGCCAATGACACAAACGGTTGCCCGCTTGCCCGGGGCAAGTAAACTTGCCCATTCTGGTTGCCCGAATGGGCAAGTGAATTTTTGAGGGTTTGTTAATAAAAAGGCTATTGATGGAAGTGTTTTTTAAAACGGAAAAACAACCTTTTTTTCCGCCAAATCACACAAAATTGTTATATTTGCAATTGATCGCGCGTGCGGCAGCCAGCAGCAGCGCCCTCTCTCCCTCTCTCTTCCTCCTCTCCAGGCAGCCTGCGGGTGTGTGCGCGCAGTTACGCTGGCTACCTGTATGGTAGAAATTAAACTTACATTTTATGTTAAACTATGATTATTATTAGGCCTACATATCATGTAGATACTTTAATGGTGGAAGATAGCTGATCACCTTTCCCCTATATGTTAGCTGTTATGTGGCGCCAGTGAGTGGGTTCACTCTATTATTATCTGATGTGCTCTCTGAAGACAATGCTGACATTCACACATGTACATCATCTATCTGTTTGCATAGAGATAATATATGTTCAAAAGGCACAGTTGTGACCTAGAAAACATGAGAATATGCTGACATCCACACATATACATCATCTATCTGTTTGCATTGAGGTTAATATATGTTGTTACGTATTTTAAGAATCTAAGCTACCCACACATAGACCCAATGAAGCAGGACCAAACATATAAGCCGTAAATACTATACATAGCCACAAGGGGAGCAAGACCTTATTGAAGGCTGCTCCACCACAGAAGGCATCACCTTTAGTTAGGCGAAGAAGCTGAAGCCATTACGTCACCCCGGGCCACGCCCACTACATAGGCCACGCCCACTTGACGGTCTCTACCTGTGGACTCGAGGTAGAGAGCGTCAGAGATTTTCTCCCACACCCGCGAAGGGTCACGGGCCTCTACCCGTGGCCCGAAGTAGCTAGAGTTATTATCTCTCACACGTGTTCAACACGATTCCTAGACTTTCGTTCCATAGTCAGTTACCATACCGAAACATGCCTACTTTAACAACAAAGTGAGTTAAAAGCAATCCCGGATTTGAACCCTTTCCTTGAAGAACTATTCAGCAATGTTCAGAAAATACAGTATGACCCAAAAAAACATGCTATGCAAATCAATATTGTATGAAAGTCCAACTTTGTAATGTGTAATGATTGGGGATATAAGGAGCAGGACGAGAACCATTCTGCAGTGTCTTTGCAAACCTCACTCGGCTTTGTTGTTGCTTGCTTACGGGTAGCAATAAAGTCTCTGTCAAATACTTGATCCGGACTCTCCGATTCCTCATGTTTTTAGTTATTTGAAGTGAGGATAATTCGGTCATAGATTCCACGACACCTGTTGGTTGGTGCTGAAATCTGAGCTAAACTAATCAGTTCCGTAGTGTGTAGTAGGCCTATCGTTATTCCTTCTTTTGGTCGGGTTTATGTTTGTCCAACAAATAAGATATTAAAGCGAAGAAAAGGTCTGTGTCTGTAATTGCTGTCTTGGTGACGTTCATCTACCGTACTTGCCAGAAAGTGATTCCAGAGTCATACAAATGTAAGCTGCAGATAAAGGGAAGACAGTGAGCTCTAATCAGTCCCAAATTAATATGGAATAGGCTACTATAATACCTCCCTTATGCTACGGCCACACCAAACGCGTTGCTCGCGTTGGGGGCGTTGAAAATCGGCATTTTTGCATAGGGAACCATTGGTTTAGGCGCGGTACACGCGTTGAAGCGTTGAAGCGTTGCGTTGGGGGCGTTAGGCGCGGCAGTTGCACGTAATTACGCACGTAAACGCAGTAACGCGCCCAACGCACCAACGCCCGGAGTTCAGAAAATTGAACTTTCAACGCTCCAACGCGTGACGCTTAGCCGCGGTAGCCAATCAGCGTGGAGCTTGACCCGACGTCACTGGCAGAGAGTAGTGAGCTTGCACAGAAGCATACGGCCGACATCTTCCTTTTTTCTGGGTGGAAATAGTAACATAGTTACGCCATTAAATGCGTTTATGGAAACATTTCTAGCGAGAAATGTGCATTTTACTTTCATAATGTTCGCTCGGTGAATGTGAAGGATGTTTGGTTTGATAGTTATGACGAAGAGGGAACGCTCCGTTCACTTGCATGGACAGAGTCTCTGGTTGCTAAGCAACCTCAACGTCTTGGCGGACTGCTTCTCTGCTGATCAACACTACGAATGCTGGAAACACACCAGACACACCATGTGAAGTTATTTAACCCGATTATTGTTATTTATATCCGAGATTATTTAATCTAACCCGATCTAAACTCTATCACCCAAACACGGCGGCGTTTGGGTTTCCTACCTCGGACTCCAGCGCAGCCACTGCCGACATTTTTCTTTATTCTGGGTGGAAATAGTTACATAGTTACGCCATTAAATGCGTTTATGGAAGCATTTTTAGCGAGAAATGTGCATTTTACTTTCATAATGTTCGCTCAGTGAATGTGAAGGATGTTTGGTTTGATAGTTATGACGAAAAGGGAACGCTCCGTTCACTTGCATGGACATGGACTCATCTAGCTGCGTTGGCGCGTTGACGCGTTGGAAGCGTTGAACCACCACACACTGGTCAAGCGTCAGGTTAGGCGCGTTACTCGCGTTGTCCAACGCGAGTAACGCGGTTGGTGTGGCCGCACCATTAATCACGTAGGCTATATATCATGCCTGATCCCGCCAGAAATGCAATCGTGATTCTTCAGTTAGGCCTACAAGAAACGTGAACGTTTTAAAAATACATATCTTTGCTATTACCTTGGACATTTAGTTACGTACAATTGCATATAATCCAGATAAAAGCATGCCGGTCTACATATAACTGGGCGATAATAGGTTGCAACGGTGGACCGAAATCACGTGATGACACAATGTGACCGTAACAAAAAAAAAGTTTGTTATTTTTTAAACATGTACATGTGTCGAAGCCAACATTCACATTTCCACTAAGAGCTACGATGAGTTTTCTGAGCCCCCCAAAACCAGGTCAAGTGCCTGGCAAGAAGAGGCCCGTTCACGCTTCAACAGTAGGTCTACCAAGCAATCCGAAAATATACTAATTAAATTGTAAGCGTAAATTTGTTGACGACTGGAACGTGGAATTTTCATGGGTACAGCACAATTTGGAAAATTATGTTCTCCTATGCAAAGTGTGCATTGAGTTCCCTGCCATCGCCGACAGGTAAGACTTCTATTTTACAGCTACGGGAAAACATAGCCAAAGTATTAAGCTTTTATAAACATTTACTGGAATTGAATTGTATTTACAGAACATCATTGTTTAATGGATGGCAGTCATTTAGACATCCTATTTTGAAAGCACATGGCCAGAGTAAGCGTCATCTCCTATGTGAGCGCGCATCAACGGGCATCACTTGGAGGTAACGCACCGATGCCTCCGGTCATGAGGGGTGTTCTCCGAATGGAGGAGAAACTCCGGGAGAAGATTGTAAATAATATGCACATTGCATATTATGACGTTCACTGAATTCCCCCACCTCCGTGCCCTGGTTGCCAGAACAGGCGGCAAGGTGTCCGATTGCTATTACAGCAATAACGTGCGGTTAAGGAACACCCCGAGATGGCCAATTTACAGGAGGAGTTTGTTAATCTGTATGACCAATACCACTCTCCCCTAAAGCCATATGGGAGCTTCATGAAATTGCTGAGGCACTGGAGGAGAAGGTCCTGAGGCTCATTACACTCCGTGGTGCTCGATGGCTGCCATACATCTATCGTGCCATAAAGGTATTAAACAAACCATTATTTAATCATTATTTGCTTATGTCACACGTTGCATTTGGCATTTACCTCGCTGTTCAACTTACGAACGAATATGAACATCTTTGACTTAACTATTGTTTCAAATCGTTTGTAACAGCCACCGAGTCTTGGTGGCTCACTTTGAGGACATGGCCAGTCCAGACCGCTCCCCAAAACCATCTCCTTCAGCTGCTTGGTGGGCAAAGAAGGTTCTGTCCCTCCTCCTTGATCATGAAAGTGTTCTAGTCATGCATTTTATGTGGTGCTGGAGCACCTCTCTGTTGGGCCTTTCACACCGCCGCAAAATCGGAGCCGTTTCCGGGCAAGTTCGGAGCTAGGGCCAGTGTTTTGGTTTCACACCGCCAAACCGGCAGACCGGCTCCGGCCCCTAAAAACCGGTTCAACTCCAGCCCCACTTTTGAGCTGGGCTAGAACGAGAACTGCTTTTATGCAGGGGGCAGGGGGCGGGGTTATCCCAGGAAGACCAACGAAGGGCGGCATTTTTAAATCACTGAAGTGAACGATGGACGGGAAGACAAAATCTCAGTGGACCGTGGAGGAGACAACCTGTCACCTTGGATTTTGGTCTTCTGCCGAGGTCCAGAAGAGGTTAGAGGGAGCAACCCGGACGAAGGTTGTCTTCGAGCAGCTGCAGCGGGAGATGGCTGCGGCGGGGTATGACCGGAGCGCCGAGCAGATTGTCAATAAATTGAAAAAGTTGAAGGACTTCAGGGACCAGAAAAAAGACCTGGGGCGAAGCGGCAATGGACGGCCTGACTCGGTCCTCGGCGACAGACCGGCATGCAAAATCACCGGGGCCTTGAATTCTGCGACGGCTGCGAAGTTGATGGTGGACGAGTCGCTCATCCAAAGCACCCCTGATATCGGTAAGTTTCACTTTTCAAATGTTTCACTCCGTCTCCCAACCACCTATTCATGTACCTTACTGTGCGTTTTATAATTAGGATTATGTTAAGTCCCGTGGCTATGTGTTCATATAATGTAAGCTGCCCGGCAGCTAGCTAGCTACTGTAACTGATAATAACAAGCCTCCTACTTGAGCTATCGCTGTAACAATATAAAATGTGATCGTGCAACACCTGCCATTGCTCAACTACAGGCTTCCTACACACATTGCATTTGGTTCCACAAGGGCCTAACCTCGTATACATTGTTGGGGAAAAGTTTGTGTTTTAAAGCATTGTTGTTGTTTACAGAGTTGTCTGCCGTAGAAGACTATTGTAACGCGGAGCTACCACCGCCGCTGAGTTGTAGCTCACCTTCACCATCACCATCACTGTCCAGCCAAGGAAGCTCCAACACTTCACCTGCCAGACAAGGTAAAAATGTTGTGTTATTTATAAAGTATGCTTCACAACAGACACCATGTAAACGTTAAGATATATTGATCTTACCACCAGGCTGTGACATACAGTAAAGATTTGGTGTAGTCATCTGTACACCCTGTGAAATACTGACAACATCCTACTATAGTCGTATCAAACCAACTCCAGCTACACTTACCTGCAAGAAACAATAAATGACTTTATGATCTGCATTTAGCAGGATATTTAATCCCCTGCTAAAATAGGGTGACCAGATTTGAGTTTGTAAAAAAGAGGACACTTCGTCGCGGGGGGGGGGGGGGGGGGGGGGGGGTGTAGTGTATAGCA
Organism: Gadus morhua; assembly: GCF_902167405.1. Classification (NCBI taxonomy): domain Eukaryota; kingdom Metazoa; phylum Chordata; class Actinopteri; order Gadiformes; family Gadidae; genus Gadus; species Gadus morhua. The sequence continues at coordinate 24,681,816 of NC_044065.1, forward strand.
TGCCGCACCATGACCATGTGAATGCATACAAATGTCACAAATGAAATGACAAAAATGACACAAATGACAATATGAACATCTATTTATTGAACTTCAACAAAATTGCAAAGTGCAAATGTAAAACTTTTTTGTGGCATTTAAATGTGTCAATAATGATAACAAATAAAACATTCTAAATAATAAATTCTTTATATGGCCACATTAAAATAAGAAAACTAGAAACTTTTCAGTCCTCCTCATATATTAAAGCAATAATGATAACAAATACAATATTCTAGCGTCTTCGACGACGCTGAAGTTGGCATCCGATTCGCAGCATCCGATTCAGCAGCTGGTCCACTTTAAATCGGTCCTGATTGAAAACCACTCTTCAAATCTGAACTAAATTATCACAGTGAGGCTATACATTATAATAAACATAGTTACAGATTTGTGAAACCTTTTTCCTATTTGTGAAAATGCAATACAGGCTCATTTTAATGCTTTTTAGGGGTCCAGACCGCATTAGAACTTATCCTGATTAAAAACCACTACACCTAGACTCTTCAAATCTGTACTAAATTATCATAGTGAGGCTATACATTATGTAAAACATAGTTTCAGATTTGTGAAACCTTTACCCCATTTGTGAAAATGGGATAAAGGCACATTTTAATGCTTTTTAGGGGTCCAGACCGCATTAGTGATCCTGATTAAAAACCACTAATAATGTAGTCCAAATTTGAAGAGTCTAGGTGTAGTGGTTTTCAATCAGGACCGATTTGAAGATTCTAAGTGGTTTTCAAGCCGAATCGGATGCTGCGAATCGGATGCCAACTTCAGCGTTGTGCAACTTCGACAGAATGTGGGGCTATCACGGCATTAACAATGGCTTCTGTCTTGGTGCGAGCACTTGAGATTTTTTGAGCTGTCACCGAATCTGGGAAAATCTTTCTTAGCAAACCAGATGTGCAGTCTATTGATCTGTAGCTGTTGTGATGCTTTATAGTGTGAAAAGCAAGGGTACCCTCTGCAGCCGTAACAGAAGTGTCGGTTTTACTCACAAAAAAGTCGGTCACTTTACTCGATGAGCTCTCTCCTCTTGCTGCAGTTTTGTGTTTTGCAGAGTGCACGTGAGCTTCCAAATCGCTGCCACCTTTATTCGCCACTGACACGAAAGTGCCTGCTCTGCATGTCATGCACTCAGCTTCCGAAGCATCACGGCCGAGTCGAAAACATGGGTATTTTTTCTTTAGTTCGTCCGTGAACTTACATTTACGTTTAGGCATGGCTGCAGATGTAATGTGTTGTTGTAAACAGAGTGGAAGCGGCAAGGTGCTCAATGTTGCCAGATTGGAAATGGCAAAGTAACGTACCAAAGGCTCAAAATGGTCGTATTTGGAGGATAATTATCGTGGCTCTGGCAACCCTGAGATCGGTCGCCCAATGACAGACTCTCTCTACAGTCAGCTCGCGCAAGAAGGTGGAACGTAAGGGAGATACCATTTCCAGAACTTGGAAGGCCGTAATAACCATAGACATATACAATGGTAATAACTAGTAGGTTATGTGAAAGACCCAGAAACACAAATATGCGACGAGGCAAAAAAATAAAAAAAAATAACAATAATATTTTGTTTTTGTTTTTGCGACGAGGCAAAATACCGGACGTTTTTGGAATCCCTGCCGGACGCATTTTTTAGGTCTCGAAAAGAGGACATGTCCGGGAAAAAGAGGACGTCTGGTCACCCTAGCTAAAATGTGTATTTAAATGTTCTGATTATACAATATAAATCTGATATAATATTTCTTGTACACAGGAAAAAGAAAGCGGGACAAGGACGACAGTGAATTGTTGCAGTATCTGGAGAGGTCTGACGAGCGCCACCTCCAATCCCTGGAGGCCTCCAGAGTGGTGACCAACAATTTACTGGAGCAGATCAGCGCAAGAAACACCGCTTTGCTCGGGCTGATGGGACGTGTTGTGACGGTGATGGAGGCTGGGCGAAAATAAAGTCCAAATTTACCCCAAAACCCCAAAAGACAACACTGTTCCTCTTCCTTGTAAATTGCACTTTTATTTTAATTTTGGACACGGTTTTGTACATTAGTATTTTATTATATATTTTAAATAAACTTTTGAAAAACACTGGTTATTCTGTGTTGTTTATTGTATGAAACTCTTCATGTCCTGCAAACAAATAGCGTAGGCAGTATTACAAGAGAATTGGGGGGGAATAATATACCACATTATCTAAAGTTTTTCTGGAATTGCAATTAGCTTACATCAACATGCCCAGTTACAATGTTAAAGAAAAATGGGGATGTCGTTACTAAAATTAAATCACTCATCCCCTCTGTTAAAGTACGCCATTAATGCAGCTCTTATGTTTGACCCTTCCAAATTGCCATGCTCAGGTAAAGCTTGCCCGTGTGGCTGAATGTTAACAGGCCTATCTGTGACCTCCAATGCAAAATTGTCACCATGTTCCTCACATATATTGTGAAGAAAACAGCAGGTCAGCGCCATTTTCTTGCTGAGCTCCAGCTTGCTGTCATTTATTTTCAAAAGGCATCTCCATCTTCCTTTTAACCTCCCAAAACACATCTCCACAACAGACCGGGCACTGCTTAGTCTGTAGTTGTAGTTGTGCTGTTCTGGGGTCAGTCTTCCCGTGTCCGAAAAGGGCTTCATGAGCCATTCCTGCAGGGGATAAGCTGGGTCACCGATCAGGTGATGTCCAACGTCACAGCCAGAGATGGTCACCTTGTTTTGACCCAGTAACACCCCGTCACCGAGTACTTCCCACAGCTGTGACTGTCTCAGCACTCTGGTGTCGTGCACACTTCCAGGAAAGCCAACACAGACATCCCTTTGCCATCTACAACTGCCTGCAAAACTACAGAATGCCATCCTTTCCAGTTGTAGTAGTCACATGGGTATTCCTCTGGTGCCAGTATAGGAATGTGGCTTCCATCAATTGCACCAACACACTGTGGTACTCTCCAACAGTTTTGGAAGAAAGTTGCCATCTCCAGCAACTTATCAGCATCGGGGGTTCTGATGTGGATGGGAAGCAGCACCTTGATGGCCGCGCTGCAGAACGCCTGGACACATATGCATACAGTACTGACGCCGACTCCAAACAGATGGCTGATGGTCCTGTACTCACTCCCGGTGGCCAGCTTCCATAAGAGGAATCCTGTTAATTTCGTCGCTGGCTTTTCCCCCATGTACTCCTTGTGTTTAGTTTCCACTTGTCGCTTCAACTTTGCAGGTTTCATTCCCTCGTTGGCTAACGTTTCATAGCACAACACACAGTGTGGTTTAGGATCCTCGTCGTCGCCAGTCCAAAAAAAAAAAATTAACTATGTAGTCGCTGTGGTACCTCCGTTTCACCTTAGCGGTGGATTTTTCACGTTCATGAAGAGCTGGCTGCGGGATCTGCTTTGACAACGTTGCGGGGGTTGGACCAACATCCTGGGACTCAACGACTTTTCCTGTCGAGTCAGAATTTTCATCAGCTTTTCTTTTACATGACATGACTCGGTCCTAAGCCACTGTTCCATTTATAAATTGTTCGCACCATACATTCAGGCTTTACACCGCGGGCATTGTCGTGGCCCATGGCTTGAAGCAGCTCACGTTATTTCTCTCTCACACGTTAAATACAATTCCCTCCCTTTTGCTTCATAGTTAACATACCGAAATATGCCTACTTTAACGAATAAAGTGAGTTAAAAGCGACCAAGGATTGGACTACTTTCTTCAAGAAAAAACGCAACACCTACCAGAGCTCCCCTCGCTACGGCCATCCGGAGGCACAGAGAACTTTTGGCCGTGATATCATACATGTAAGTATAGCGTTATTTCTTGAAGAAAGTGGTCCAATCCTTGGTCGCTTTTAACTCACTTTATTTGTTAAAGTAGGCATGTTTCGGCATGGTAACTATGAAGCTTAAGGGAGGGAATTGTATCTAACGCGTGTGAGGGACAATATCGTGAACTTCAAGCCCCGGGCTTAAGCCCGGTTCTCTCCGCGGTTACCTATAGTCTCTGTCTCCTCCACTTTGAATCTCATTTTTATTTTCATTTTATCTTTTATCTTTACAGACACATTTGTAAGAAAAGTACGAACGAAGACGCATCATAACATGCATCAACAGACCACAAAACAGGCATATCATTCAATAATCTGAGGCCTCAGATGGGATTTGTCCCTGCGGGTCCCTTCTTTCTCTAAAAGGTCCGCAGAGAAGTCCGCTGAGTGGCCAGGAGTTCTTACACACTTAGAATGGGTTGTTGAGGGCAGCTGTCTCCCAACAAACCAAAAGGCTTTGTTTACCATATGGTCATTTGTCGTTCGAAGTTCCTTAAGATGTTATAAATAAGGGGTTGGCCGTTCCTTATCACTTGCGTCTCTGCGCTTCCCTGGGGATCAAGGATAACAGAACCAAACCAACACAAGATAACAAAGGAACAGAGTGAGAACAGATTGACCACTAACCTCAAAGGATTACATTTTAAAGGACCCTGCAGAATAACAGGGTGACAAGACCACATGGGAAGACACAAACATACAAAACCTAAATTCGTAACATTTTCAAAATATCTTAATATAAAAAAATCTACATTTTCAATATAAGGGATCATACTTCTGTTGTCACCGGAACGTTGTCAGTCGGGGTCCAGTCGGGGACAGCCGGGGTCATGTCATGGTTGTGCGTTATGGTTGACCATTAAACTGGCTGTGATATATTTTAATAATCGAGTATCCACTGTCTACATAGCCCGTCGTGTAATGAAAAACGTAACACGTACATTGACAATCACCGTTAGAATGAATTATGGATAACATTTTATCTTACATATTTAATTTAATTGAAAGTATTGCCAATTATTAACCATAGATTACGTGATGACTTTTATTGAAATGTCTGTTATTATCATAATTTGTAAGGAAATATATATTTTATTCTTTTTTATTTTGGTAGTCGGACCTCGTCAGGTCTGTTGAACTATGCATTTCTAACGCTTGTCCTCAGGGTCCTCTATTGGGGGGGATTCTTCCGCTCTCCTACGAGGCAGGTTATCCCAGAACTCTTCTAATAAGAATCCCCTAGCAAGTCCATAGCAAGCGGTATGCATGCTATGGACAACTTTAAAGGCTAATCGTTCATGTTGTGGAGTCTAGATAATTATCCCTATCTTAAGATCACTGGTAACTCTTGTACAGGGATCTGCTTTGATGTAAGACCCCTGGGTCGGTCTCTTTTGGTAGGACCTCTTTCGGTTCTGGAATCCGGCTTCCCTAATTATTGAATACAAGATATTGCATGCATATTGGTGGTACGATATTATATCTATTGCAATCCAACCCGGTATCACACGATTGCGTGCTCATGCGCACGAACATTAATCTATTGAAGCGTGTTCCAGAGCACGATAGTCCGACTTTTTGCGTGCTACACAGAACGAAATGTAAACCAATGCATTCTGAATGGGAGTGTTCTCAGACAATTAACGTGCTCCACAAAACGGTACGAGAGAGAGAGAAAGAGAGAGAGGGAGGGACAGAGAGAGAGAGAGAGAGCGAGAGAGAGGCTTCAGAAAGGGTGTGCGCAGATAATACAGTGAACCCTAGTTAAGTTTATGCCAAAACCACAAATGCTATATAGGCCTATATATATATATATATATATATATATATATATATATATATATATATATTGCCTAATTATAGAGCTGTAGCAACGCATCGAAAATTCATCGACGTCAAATTTCTCCGTCTACGATTTTCGTGGACAATGGACAACAACACAGAGAACACAGTTCGCACTTTGCTGAGTCTGTTGCTTATTTGGATATATGTTTACCGTTTAATGGGAAAGAAGGCTCGTCGCCTTTATTATGTCCGTGGTCGTCGCATGGACTATACGTCATCCAGCTCAGGTCAGGTATACTTAATGCAATGAATATGAAGTTAAATGGAAAATCTCAGCTTTTTTTGGGGGAAACGGGGAAGTCTCAAAGGCACCTTATGGTGATATTGACTCAAGTGGGTTATGATAAGGATTTCAAGTAATTCTGCAAAAATGGCCAAAAAAGCGAATTCCATACCCAGGTCAGGTATACTTAATGCAATGAATATGAAGTTAAATGGAAAATCTCAGCTTTTTTTGGGGGAAACGGGGAAGTCTCAAAGGCACCTTATGGTGATATTGACTCAAGTGGGTTATGATAAGGATTTCAAGTAATTCTGCAAAAATGGCCAAAAAAGCGAATTCCATACCCAGGTCAGGTATACTTAATGCAATGAATATGAAGTTAAATGGAAAATCTCAGCTTTTTTGGGGGGAAACGGGGAAGTCTCAAAGGCACCTTATGGTGATATTGACTCAAGTGGGTTATGATAAGGATTTCAAGTAATTCTGCAAAAATGGCCAAAAAAGCGAATTCCATACCCAACCTTTAAGGGTTAATATAGCTTTGGTCAGCTGGGAGTCGCTCAGCACATGTTCAACACGCTTCCCCTCCTTTTGCTCCATAGTTACCATACCGAAATACTTTAACAAATAAAGTAACTTAAAAAGCGATCCAGATTTGACTACTTTCCTTGAGTAGCAGGCGCAATAGATGGCTGCCACATCAGGATCAACCCCCGGGAGGATTGCCACCTTGTTGTGGTCTGGGGGCTTGCGTGCCTCAATGACCCCAAGAGCTATACCGACAGGAGCTTAGGCTCCTGGTAGGGTCACCCAAGTCGGTCAGGTCGAGGGATAGAGGTCTGACAAAGTGCAATTCACTGGTCCTCCAGGTTGGGGTTTGGGCACAGGGCTAACAACCCAGTCCCGTAGAAAAAAGTATTGTTACGGAAACAGCAACAAAGGAAAAAAACACTACTGTGTACAATGGGCCTCCAGAGTTATCGATAGATAATAGAATGAATGTCAGTAGTGAAAGCCGTAAGGAAGCTACTGACAAGAAGGTGGGTGCCCTCAACACAAATGCAAGACCAGGATTGGATTCCGGAATGTGCGAACCTTGTACCAAACAAGTAAACTCGCTCAAGTAACAACAGAAATGAGAAATTATAACATGCATATTCTCGGAATAAGTGAGAGTAGGTGGACAGGAACAGGCAGACATAAAACCAACACAGGAGAGACTGTCCTGTACTCCGGAAGGGATGACAACCAACATCATGAAGGGGTAGCCATCATCCTTAAAAAAGGATTGGAGAAATGTCTGATGGAATCGAAACCTGTAAACAGCAGACTCATGAAAGTCAGATTGTGGGGGAAACACATTAACATCACAATCATCCAATGTTATGCACCGACAAATGACAGTGATGAAATAACCAAGGGCATATTCTATGATCAGCTTCAAGCAGAATTAGAAGAAACTCCACAACATGACATGAAGATTATAATGGGTGATTTAAATGCAAAAGTAGGCAGCAATAACAAAAACTATGACAGGGCCATGGGGAGGGAGGGCTGCGGCATCATGAATGAAAATGGAGAGCGGCTGTTAGAGCTATTTACCACTTACAACCTTGTCATCGGAGGTACCCTATTCCCACATTGCGACATCCACAAACTCACCTGGTGTTCCCCTTAATGGAAGAGACAAGAACCAGATGGATCAACGGCACCTGGAGACGATCACTCTTGGACGTTAGAGTCAGGAGAGGAGCTGATGTCGGCAGCGACCATCACCTAGTCACAGCAGTGCCTAAGTTAAAATTAAGGAGAGTTGGGAAGAAGATAACAGGACAGCAACATTTTGCCGTGGAGAAATTACACGACCCCAAAGTGAAGGCCGCTTTCATACTACAGCTGAAAAACAGATTCCAAGCTCTGGCAGACATGAGTGACAACACGCAAAAAGGACCTGATGATGCCAACATTAAATGGGAACAGATCAAAAACGCTTACTCCAATAGCAGTGAAGTCTGCCTGGGAATAAAGCAAAGGAACAGAAAAGAGTGGATTACAGCAGACACCTGGAAAGTCATAGCAGATAGGAGAGCCCTTAAAAATAAATGAATGGAAGCCAAGTCAGAAAGGATTAAAGATAAATACAAATTACAATATAGGGAAACCGACAGAACAGTTAAGAGGATGGCAAGAGAAAACAAGAGATATTATATAAACAGTCTTGCAGACCAGGCAGAAGAAGCAGCAAACAAGGGAGAGCAAGGTAAGGTCTACAAAATCACCAGAATAGTCTGCGGTAGGTACCATAGATCTATAGATACGCCGATCACTGACAAACAAGGGCGAACTCTTACATCAGAGGCTGAAGTAAAGGCAAGGTGGGCTGAACACTTCAGCGAGGTCCTAAACAGACCCCCACCAACAGCCAAAGCAGAGATACAGGAACCTGAGACTGTCTCTTGATATTAACACTGCACCACCAGAAGAAAAATAAATAGTTTCAGCCATCAAATCACTCAAAAACGGAAAAGCCCCCGGGCAAGACAACCTGAACGCAGAACTGTTCAAAGTACACCCAGAACTTTCAGCAAAACTGCTCAAACCACTCTTCACATCCACATGGGAGGGGAAGACGATACAGAACGACGGTCAAAGGGTGTAATCGTAAAGATCCCCAAGAAAGGTTCCCTAAAAAACTGCGACAACTGGCGTGGAATTACCCTTTTGTCAATTCCAAGTAAAATACTAGCAAAAGTCATCATACAAAGAATTTCAGATGCAATAGACAAGCAGCTCAGAAGAGAACAGGCAGGGTTCCGGAAAGGAAGAGGGTGTGCCGACCAAATTTTCACTCTGCGCAACATCATAGAGCAGTGTACAGAATGGCAAAGACAGCTATATATCAATTTTGTAGACTTCGAGAAAGCATTTGACAGCATACACAGAGACAGTTTATGGCGCATTCTACGTTTGTATGGGATTCCACAAGAAATCCTCCTCATAATTAAGGGTTTTTACACCAACTTCACATGCCAAGTAGGTAACAGCAACCACACTTTTGAAGTCAAAACTGGAGTGAGGCAAGGATGCGTGATGTCCGCATTACTCTTCAATACCGTCATAGACAACCGAAGATCAACCTAGACTCTAGAGGCATCAGATGGACACTATTTACAACACTTGAAGACCTAGACTTTGCAGACGACTTGGCACTGGTTTCCCATACACTACATATACAAGAAAAAACATCTTGTGTCAACAGATTTGCACAACAAATAGGACTGAACATAAGCCTGAAGAAAACAAAGGTGATGACCTTAAAACACACAAAATCCCCCACCTATACAAATAAATGGAATAAATATACCCGCAACAGAAGAGTTCTCATATCTGGGAAGCATTGTAAGATATGATGGAGGAACAGGCAATGACATCAAAAGCCGACTCAACAAGGCCAGAAACACATTCAGAATGATGAACAATGTGTGGAAGTCCACGAAGTACAGCATCAACACCAAACTCAAGCTATACCAGAGCTGTGTTCTCTCCACCTTACTATACAGCTCTGAATGCTGGAGGATGACGGAGAAAGACCTTTCCAAGATCTCTGCATTCCACACAAGAATCCTCAGAATAATCATACGTATTTTCTGGCCTAACACCATCTCCAACCAGCAATTACTTGCTCGGACCAACCAAGAAAGTATAGAGACCATCATTACAAGAAGGCGGTGGAGATGGATTGGACACATCATGCGAAAAGAACAGGATGACATTACAAAAACCGCCCTACACTGGACACCCGAAGGCAAGCGAAAGAGAGGACGACCCAAAGAAACCTGGCGTCGAACAGTGGAGAAAGAACTGAATGCCATGAAGCAGACCTGGGCCCGTATCCTTAAAGATTCTGAGAATCCTCTCAGAGAGCTCCTAACTTAACCTAAAAATTCCTTGCCAGGAGTTTTAGCTTAGAAGTGATTCCAGAACATTTTCAGTGAACTCTGAGCCAGGAATGGATGAAAAATCCTATCTTAGTGAGGAGGTGTGGTTGACCCCGTTGCTAGGTATGAGTCATCATTTCAAAAGCCGTGATTGGTTGATCCTACAAGTTTGATGAAAATTAACTTTTGGTGATAATGAGCAAAGGATGTACCCTCAAATCAATAAACATAATTATACACTCTAATCTTATGCAGACTATAATTGTAAATAATATTTCACATTCAAGAAAATATCTGGAAAATGAATAGTAAGCTGTAGGGGTTATAGCCTAACATTAGAATCTAAAATATGTGAAAACTTAAGGTCATTACACCCTGTTCAAATAATGATTTGTGTCTCATTTGCTCATATTAATATCCTAGCTGGCATATTTTGTACTTTCACTTCCATATGGACCCCATTGAAAACAAGATGGCCTATCTCAAGGGGCTGTCCTTAATGAAGTAGAAATTGCAACGTTACAACTCAGTGTGAACTTAACGAGGGTAACACAGCTCAGCTTTTAACAATGTCTGTGATTGCTGGCTGGTCTATTTATGAAGGCTTGTTAACAAATATCCTACAAACACAGAAAATGGAGAAAAAAAGGAATCGCAAGCCGAACTGGACTGAGGAGCAAGGTTTGTTGCTGGCCCAGTTGGTGAACGAACATAAAGGTATGTTACGAGGAAAATTTGGCCCAACTGTCACTAGCCAAGGCAAGAGGCGCGCCTGGGACACAATATCCCAAACAATCAATGCCTCTTTTCCACTGGTGGTGCGGACAGGCGACGATTGTGAGAAAAGGTGGTATGTGCTGCAGTCCAAGGCAAAAGATGAGATTGCAGCACACAAGCGGGAATCCTCACTCACAGGTGAGCAAAATACTATGGCCTACCACATAATCTGGCAACTTGCTCCTGCTGGCAAAGTTAATTTACATGCCTAAGTACTGTGTTCATTGACTGTTTCTTTCTAGGGGGTGGACCACCTGCAAAGCGGCTGTCCCAGGTGGCCGACACTGTCTTTCAAGTCCTGGGACACTCTGAGGTCAGTGTCACCGGGCTGCCAACAGGCATTGACACGTCAATGATGCAGGCCCTTGAAATGCAGCAAAGGTAGGACACAGGGTTATTCATATCAACAGTGTTTATTCATTGCAGAAGCCATTTCATGTGTTATCCATGCTCATTGTATTAAATTAATTTAATCAAAACAATAATTAAACTAGGCCTATGTATTTCTGTAGCATTGAGCCATCACAAGAACCGGGCCCATCAAGTTTGCCGCCTGAACCATCTGCAGCTGCTACTCAGGATAGCCCGGCGGATCAAACACCATTCCCATCCGCAGCACCTGCTCCGTCAGCATCCCTGCAGGAGAGAAGATTGCAACTCACAATTGATGTGTTTGAACAACAAAAAAAAGTCCTTTCCCTTCAGGAGGAGTACTACCGCCTTAAAATTGAACACCTAAAAAATAAACCATTTAGAGATTGTGTTCTGTGTCTTGCATTTAACAATTGCAGGTGATGTGCAGTAAAACTGTGGTAGTTCTTAATACCATCACAAGTTCTCAAATGACATGGGGCTACAGCTTGCCTGAAATGTAAATTTGTGAAGTTTGCCCTGTAAGGCAGTCCACTCTGGGCTAGGTTCCCCTGTGGAATGTGAATATCTTCTTCATCACCATCCTCATCGTTGTCTCCATCCTCATCCTCATCGCCATCCTCCAGAGGTTCTGCAATCTGTCTAACCTTGCAAATATTGTGTAATATTGCACAGGCTATGATGACTTTGCTGACTTTTTCAGGCCTCAGCCGCACCTCTCCGTGGAGAACATGAAAGCGCCTCTTAAGCTGCCCTATGCCACGCTCCACCACCGCTCTTGTTGTCTTGTGGGCCCTACAATAGAATACAGACCTTTAATTATTTGATGGAAATATTGCACTACTTGGATGCTCAAACATATTGCTTGCATTTCATTTCCATGATTTTTGTATTGTTTGGCTTACCTGTTATAGTTTAGTTGGGGCCCTTGGCGTGGCTGGAGGTAAGGTGTAAGGAGCCATGGTTTGCATGGGTAGCCACTGTCCCCTAACAAGTGGCAATTAGCTGGCACATAGCGTCTCTCAAAAAGCTGTCTGATGCCACTCTCGGAGAGCATTCTCGCATCATGTGTGGAGCCTGGCCATTTAGCCACAATGTCCAAAATCTTCCAGGCCGCATTGAACACTATTTGCACATTGATGCTGTGGAAATTCTTCCTGTTAACAAAGACAGCCTCGTCCTCTGATGGCGCAATTATTCTCACATGTGTTCCATCAATTACACCCACAACGCCAGGGAATCCTGCAATGTCCATAAATGCCCTTTTATGTGTGTGTAAAGTGCGGGCATCCAGCGGGAATGAAACAAATTGTGTCACAATATTAGGTTGTGACAAAGCTGTCAGTGTTTGGGTGATGACTCTGCTGACGGAGGATTGGGACAGACCCAAGTCATCACTGCTGCATTGTTGCATTTTCCCTGTTGCCAAATACCTCAGGGTTGTGATTACTTTCTTCTCCGGTGTAATAGCGTTGTGGCGTCGAGTTGGTGAAGTAATTGCATCTCTAAGGAGATCCACCACAAACATGATTCCTGCACGATCCAATCTGTAGCGTCTCAATAATTCCCTGTCATCCAGTGTTTGCAGGACATCTCTCCTGCCTCCTCTGTTGGCCATTTTGTGCAGCTGCTTAGGGTAACTCCTAAGCCACTAAAAGTCCTCTTCCCTGCTCTTAGCAGATCTCGCCTTAGGAGCCCTTTTAAGCGCTAGGACTCTTGAGGAATAGCTTTTATATTAACTGGGATTTTCGTGTCACTTTTAGGGGAAATTCTAAGAAAACGTCATGCCTCTGAGAATTTTCTTAGAATTTGGCCGCTAGGAGCCACTTTTTGCACAAAAATTCTTTAGAGATACGGGCCCTGGAGTTCAATACAAAAGCTTGCCCAAAACAGAGAGGAGTGGAGATCCTTTGTTGCTGCCCTACATGCCAGTGGGCATAAAGGGCAGTAGGTAAGTAAGTACATCAGGATCAAACCCCCTCTACTGCACAGAATCGACTATTTGAATTACAAAGGGTTCTTTTCGTTAAATATGCAGGCCATTTGTAATTCTGATGGTCGATTTCTTGATATATTTGTTGGCTACCCGGGGTCAGTTCATGACACAAGAATAAGGAAAACAGCAGTTTTTACCTGCCTAATAACCCCGTACAAGGAGCCCGTTCGTGGAGAGGTACAGGGGCGTTTTAACTACTACCATTCAAGGGGGCGTAGCATCATTCAGAATGATAAAGACCCGATGGAGGTCGACCCTTTTCCGTGCCCTGGAGGTTCGGCCGTCTTTTGCCCCACTTGTTATTGCGTCCTGTGCCTCTCTCCACAATGTGTGCCTTGAAAATGGCGACATGCTAGAGCCAGATGCGGATGCTGAACTATAAATGCTTGACCCCCAACCTCTCCGTGGCCCCCTAGCAGATAACCAGACCCCTGGTAATGTTACAAGAGACAGACTGGCTGCCATTGTCTCGGGCAACGAGCAAGACCCATTGTAAAGATGTTTAACCTGAAATGGTATTTATATTTTGCAATTGGCATGTTTAAATACTATTTGTCCCTCGTAATATACCTTTATTTTGAATGTCACTTAGCTACATGTTAAAGGTGGTATTCGATAATAATCGGTAACAAGAACACTTTAGAAGAAACACTTTATTTAAATAAGAAACACTGAACCACACATCTAAAAATACACACACACGCACACCTAAAAATACACACACACACTCACACACTCTCTCTCAGCTTTTGAGAGAATGGTGGAGAATCACATCTTCTCCACCATTTCGCCAACTTTGCCTCGTTCTCCTCATGCCTCGCCTGCTCCCTGGCACTCTCCTCTTGGAAGGGGTGTCTGGGGTTGTGGAAGAGGTGCCTGGGGTGGAGGAGCATGAGGGAGAGGTGGGGGGGGCTGGTGGCAGTGGACTCAACAATGTCCTGAAAGAAAACGAATAAGAAAAGAAAACGATCGATGGCCGGGCTGCGGAGCCCGTGATCGGGCTCTGCAGCCCAGCCGTGGACCGGGGTCGGGCGGCCCGTGGTTGGGGAGCTGCCGGGCTCATGTCGTATGATATCCAGGTCTTCCGAGAGTCCGCGGCCGGGCTTCGAAGCCCGCGGCCGGGCTGCAGAGTATAATTAATAAAATAATTAATAGTTAATTACAGAGAAGGCACTTACATTTGTGTTTTTCCAATCCTGTCGCATCTTTTCGCCCTCCATCTTGTCTAAGATATTTCTTGATTTTCCGTTTTCTCACAAGGTATTGTGGGAGCAAGTCAGAACTGAAGCGCTTTGAGTGTGCCCATCGAAAATCTCAATTTTGAGGGGATGTTAGCCCTCCCCCTTACCCCTTAAGCTACCTTTAAACTGGTATTGGGACATGGCCAGTGATGTGCGGTGAAGTCAGTAAGTGGGTAGGCACTGAGATTTTTGTGTCCCACTCCGCCCCTGCATAAATAAATAAAAAATCAAATCAGGATGACATATCGTCTATTACTCTCACTCTCCCACACGCACGCACACACACATCATCAGAATACAACCACTGTATCCTTAATTATTGCACAGCAGCCAATTATGTTTGTCAGTCAGCAACAATGAGAACATGAAGGCAAATGGCTTGCAGTCTACATTAATTCAACCACACTTATCAATTCAAAATTAAGCCCAAAATAGTTTCTGACTCACCTATCGGTAGATAAAATCCATCCGCTGCTCTTTCCTCGTGAAGGCGTCGATCACAGCATTGTAAAAGACCTCTTTACGGGCCTTCAGTTGGCACAGTCTCTGGCTCTCGATGGACAGAATGGCCAGGGCTGAAAGACGTGCTTGTCCGGTCCGGTTCCGACTGTACGTCTTGATGCGTTTCAGTGTGGAAAATGTGCGCTCCACCGAAGCTGTAGTGGCTGGTATTGTCAACACCAGTTGCAGCAACTTTGTTGCTTCAGGAACTGTTGCTTCCAGGTCGTAATTTTTTAAAAAGTCAAGAAGCTGTGTTGGTGATTTGCCCCTTAGTTCTTGTGAGCCATACAACCCCACAAGATCACTTTTCAGCCTGACGAAGTCAAAGTACCTGGCATACTTTGACAGCTTCTCCAGTTTGCTCTCATCAAACTGGCGCAACATCTCCTCAAACCTGTTGCAATCTACCAGTCCAATGAAATCCAGATCAGAAAAGTGATCGACGAACCTGGTCTTCATCTGAACATTGACGTTGTCCAGAATGCAGTAGTAGATGCGAGCTCGTTCTGTTTTGTTTGACAGCCCATCTCGTGTCTCGCGGTGAACGAGTTGCATCTCATCACATCTTTCCTCAAAGTGTGCATGAAAACGGTCAAAATCCTGTCGCTTGCTGTACAACACTTTCATTGTGTCTCTGATGCGATTACAGCAGAAACCGATATCCATGGTTTTGGACTGAAGGATGCTAAAGAGGGCATCGGTGTCATTGAAGATCCCTTCAAAAGCCATCAGTAGGAAACAGGTTGACCGTTTTCCTAGCCACAACTCAAACCCAGCAGCCATTGCCAATGTTTCTCCGTCCCAGTTGTCGGGATTGTCGCCGATTCCTTTAAACATGGCACGTAGATCTGGAAGGTGAAATAAAATCCTTTGGACCAGCCTTGAATTTGAACTCCACCTGGTTGCTGCTGCTCTCGGGATGCGGCGTTTGACAGTCTCATCCAAGTGATGGGTGCGTTTGGATGATTTGCCAAAAAAGGCAGAACGTCCCTCAGCTGTCTTGAAAAAGGTTCTGCACTCGGGGATGCATTTTGCGGATTGGGCTAGAACCAAATTTAACTTGTGCGCATAGCAACGCGTGAATATAGCTTCGGGCACCTTCTCTTTAATTTTTGCCTGCACCCCATTTAGCTCTGAGGCCATGACAGAGGCTCCATCATACGTCTGTGCAACCAGTTTATCGCAGCAGTTGTATTTCTCTAACGAGCCCAATACATACTGCGAAATGGCTGCTGCTCTCCGGTCGTTGCTCACATCATCAAAACCAAGAAAGGCTTCCTTTACTTTGCCTTCACATACATAACGTACAACAACAGATATTTGGGCTTTATTTGTCACATCAGTGGACTCATCCACCTCCACAGCAACAAAGGGGGCCGCATCGATGTCACTCCTAATGTCAGCGAGGAGCACGTCTGCCACTGAGTCGATCAGATCATTCTGTATTCTGTTAGATGTTCCAGAAAACACAGTAGATGTACGTAGATGTCTAGCCAACCTCTCGTCTTTCTCAGCTATGACATCGAGCAACTCAATGTAATTGCCCCTATTGCAAGAGCTAGTGCTCTCATCATTGCCACGAAAAGAAAGCTCTTGCTTTGCAAGGAAGCAGGTCACATTTATCAGATCCTTCAACACCTCCCGGTTTTCCCTCACCTTTTCATTGTGGCAGGTTATATTCAGCCTCCTCTGCTCGTCAAGTGCAAGGTCGATCCGTGAATTGCCGAAGGTTTTCAGCATAATCTGACACTGAATGTGAGCTGATGACTTTTCATGCTTAGTTAAAGCTGCGGGCAGGTTGTTTAAATCACAGTATCCCGTTGCAGTCCAAACAGTCTGACTGGATGAAAAAAGCAGGCAGGGATGGCAGAACAGCCGCTGACTGGTGGCACAGCCACAAAGCCAATCCTTTTTCTCGTACCAATCCGTTTGAAACCAGCGAACAATTTTCGGTCCCTTTTTCTGCAAGAGTGCATCAAGTGTTGGCATAGGCCTCCCTTTTGCCAGTAGCTCATTTTTGCTAGTAAAGTTGAGTTTAGAGAAATTTCTTAGCTCTAAAATATCGGTAGATGTCGCTGCTGTCATTTTAACTTTTTGAGTTTCGCAGGGATTACGTGAAGCCGGTGTAATGACGTCAGCTGCGCAAATGTCCAGTAATATCTCGATTTCGATTGGTCCATGTTTGATACGTAGCGTAGATGATTACTGGCATAACATTTACGTACAAAGGCACAGCAGAGTTGTGCCTTTCGGCGTAGATGTTAAAGAATACAGGATCGAAGTGCGCATGCGCCAAATTAGTTTTTCGTTGCCGTTCACATTGAATGGACAGTAAAGGCACTGCTTATTCTACCGGTTTTTTGTATTTGATGTTGCGTAACTGATACAATTGTCATCGTAACGTCTAAACAATTGGAATAACGTATATATTGCATATATAAAACACAAGAATACTCGGTACAAATACAAATGCAAGTTTATTAGATACAATTATTTAATAAACATTTTTACGTTTGAATTTTGTCAGGGTAGGCAGTGCCTACCTTGCCTACCCTGACTGCACGTCACTGGACATGGCTCCACGGCACGTTGTTACGTATTTTAAGAATCTAAGCTACCCACACATAGACCCAATGAAGCAGGACCAAACATATAAGCCGTAAATACTATACATAGCCACAAGGGGAGCAAGACCTTATTGAAGGCTGCTCCACCACAGAAGGCATCACCTTTAGTTAGGTGAAGAAGCTGAAGCCATTACGTCAACCCGGGCCACGCCCGCTACATAGGCCACGCCCACTTTACGTTCTCTACCTGTGGACTCGAGGTGGAGAGCGCCAGAGATTTTCACGCACACCCGCGAAGGGTCACGGGCCTCTGCCCGTGGCCTGAAGTAGCTAGAGTTATTATCTCTCACACGTGTTCAACACGATTCCTAGACTTTCGTTCCATAGTCAGTTACCATACCGAAACATGCCTACTTTAACAATAAAGTGAGTTAAAAGCAATCCCGGATTTGAACCCTTTCCTTGAAGAACTATTCAGCAACGTGAACGCGCAACAGCGAGGGGTAGGGCTGAGATTTTGCTTGGAGCAAAGGAATGAGACTGAACCTTGGTGTCGGACGTAGGATTGTGGCACTCCTTGGGAGCCTCCGAGCTACACGTCGTTCCTGCGGGTTCTGGAGGGGTGACGGTGGAGCTCATGGGGAGGCTCCGGGAGAGTTGGCAATCACGGGATCACCCAGGGAGAAATCAAGTAAGTCAGATTACAAGGTTGAATTAATGTATCGATTTGATGTTGACCAACAAAAAACGAGATAATTATAATAATAAATACTGTTCATGTAATGGTATAGTTAGGTCTGGGACCTGCGTAGCTAAAAAAAACTGTTTTGGAAATAGTATTGGACGTCAGGGTTTATACAGAGATTCTTAAGTTGAATTTACTACCTTTTTACTACCGTCACAATTTTTTTTACTACCAGCACGACTTCAAGCTTCAACTGTAGCAGCTTAAAGTATATATATATATATATATATACATACATACATATACACACACACACACACACACACACACACACACACACACACACACACACACACACACACACACACACGGTGTATGTGAGTGTTAGTGTTAGGGCCAGCGAGAGAGCTACATTGAAGTAAGAGGGAACTCTAACATAGGAGTTGGATTAATCAAGATGTCCCAACCGGCCTTGGTCCATAGGTTTTTACTTAATGTCAAAAAGTAACAATTCCATGACAATTAGAAGACAGACTGGACCTTTAGAATGAACAGCTACACTGTGAATTGGAATCTGAAACCAGGGTTCCCGCGGGGTCTTAAAAAGTCTTAAAAGCATTGAATTTATGAATTTGGAATTAATACCTTAAAAAGACTTGAAAAAGTCTTGAATTTTGATATCTGGGTCTTAAAAAATCGGCAGTATAACTTCTCCGTAGCGCATTCTCCTCAAAAGTCAAAACACCGGAACCAATAATGAATGCAACGCTTCCGCGGGTCCCATTTATATTTCCATGGTTCCCGCTTCCCACACGTCACTTTGCTACAGTACACCAACAACAAGCCAAGCAGAAGTGCGCAATTTTTTTTTTGAACGTTTGTTTAGGTTATCTAGCGACCCATTTTATGCTGGGGTTATGGGGAAATGTAAGTTTAATGACGCGTGGCGAGATAAACAGGCATTTTGCCACTGGTTGAAACCGGTGGACAAAAATGTTTTCGCGGCTTTTTGCACCGTATGCAAAAAAATTATTCAGCTTGGTACGATGGGCTTGAAGGCTTTAGAGTCCCATGCCAAGTCGTCCAAGCACATTTCTTCTATAAAAGGGAAATATCAAACTCCTTCCATCGCCGGAGTGTTTTCTGCTAGCATTGGCCAGCCAGCTGTTGTGCCTGAATCAGAAGCAGAAGCAGATAACCAGCCAACTGCTAGCACTAGCAGTGATACAGCAGCCCCTCCAGTTACGACGACTAGAGTGGATCTGCGCACATCTTTTGGGTCCACACCCACTATGAAGGCAGAGGTGTTGTGGACTCTTAATACCATCTCCAAACAGCAGTCTTACAATGGTAATGACAGTATTTCAGAGCTGTTCAAATGCATGTTCCCAGATTCCGACATCGCTACCACATTTACTTGTGGTCCTGACAAAACGGCGTACATAGCCAAGTTTGGTTTAGCTGTCTATATAAAAGAGGAACTGGTGTCCCAAGTCAACAAATCGCCGTTCGTTCTGATGTTCGACGAGAGTCTCAACGAGACTACGAAAAACAAACAGCTGGATGTGCATGTCCGCTTCTGGAACGAGGGACAGGTTCAGTCCAGATATCTGGGCTCCCAGTTTATGGGACATTCCACTGCACAAGACCTGCTGTCACATCTCAAAGTAAGCATGACCCTTTTTACTCTACTTTCCTTAACAATGTTTGTTTATGTGTTTATGTACTTGGCAGACGCTTTTGTCCAAAGCAAATACCGTATTTTCCGCACTGTAAGGCGCACCGGAGTATAAACCGCAGCAGCTAAATTGAATGATGTGTACATATATAAGACGCACTGGACTATAAGCCGCAGGTGTTTTAATGTTTAATTACCATTAGGGCTGGCCCGAATGCCATTTTTCAGGCTTCGGATACTCGTTGGTTTTTCCGAGCGATTAATCGAATACTCGTTCCAGAAAAAAACACCACCAAAAATAACATTAATAATCCCTATATACTCCCTGGAACCGATTATGACAGTATCTGCATATTTTGTTGAAGATTTAATAGCTTTTTACCGTTAATTAGTAGGCCTAAGTAGGTTGAAGTTCCTTAGTTTTTCCCTGTGGAAGCGAACAGCTGTTGTTCCGTTCCGAATCAAGTGTGTGTGTGTGTGTGTGTGTGTGTGTGTGTGTGTGTGTGTGTGTGTGTGTGTGTGTGTGTGTGTGTGTGTGTGTGTGTCAATATGTGATGCTCACCTAGTCCTCTTATTTTGAGTAATGAAATGCAGCCCTTTTTTCAGGAATGTATGGACAAACTGAACCTCAGGAACTTGGTGTCTATTTCAATGGATGGGCCCAATGTGAATTGGAAACTCTTCGACCTTTTCCAGAAAGATCAAGCTGAGCAGTACGGAGGTGAGGAGTTTATAATGCTATTACTGTGTGTGTGGGTGTGTGTTTCTGATCCATTAGTAATTATAAAAATGTATTTTATTTGTAGTGCACTTAACATTGAATAAACACTTTCAAAGTTCTAATTTGGTTTCTAATATCAAGTTTGCATTGAAACCTTTAGGTCTTCAGCTCGTTTGTGTGGGAAGCTGTGGCCTACACACGCTACACAACTCCTTCAAGTGTGGGTTCACTGTATGGCAGCTGGACAAATTGCTGAGAGCAATGCACACATTGTTTCACAATACGCCTGCCAGGAGAGAGGATTACATCACCGTAACCAAGTCCAGTGTGTTCCCTCTATCTTTCTGTGCCCATCGTTGGGTAGAAAACCTTCCGGTTGTGGAGAGAGCCCTGGCAGTCTGGCCATCACTTCTCCTGTACATGGAAGCTGTGAAAACAAAGAGACTCCCGAACCCTGGAACAGGTAGGCCCTTCTTAAATGTGAATAGGTCTGTGACTGTGTCCTAACCCTGGTGGTGGTGTGGCCTTGTCATAGTTGAAATGTCTGACTGTCTGTATGTCTTTTTCTCAGCATCATATGACACACTTGCAGCAGCCATAAAGGATCCACTCGTCTTGGCCAAATTGCAGTTCTACGCAGCAATTGCCAGGACCTTCAATCCCTTCCTGAAAAAATATCAGACGGATGAGCCTGTGCTCCCATTCCTCCCCAAGGACCTGACCGAGTTGATGATGGTAACAATTTACTTAACGTTATAACCCCTGATTGGGCTCAATTGATCCATTATGACAAAATGGGGTTTGTGGTTAGGATGTGTAAAAAATAGTGGCTACATTGTGCATCATCATAAGATAATTTGATGTTGGTGATTAATGTTCCGCACCAGACATTTTTGTGTTTGTCTGTTGACAGAGTCTACTCAGACGCTTCATAAAAAGAGAAGTACTACACGATATCACTGCCCTGCAGCTGACCAAACTGGATGTCACAGACAAGACCATCTGGCTCAGCCCACAAGACATCAGCATTGGTCTAGGTGCAGAGTCAGTCCTTAAGGTAGTGTGATGTTTTCAAAAGATCATTTTACAAATGGTTAGGGTGAACCAGGTCATTGAAGACATGTTCTATATTCATGGCTAATTTCTCTCTCTAGAGAATCAAAGGTGCAGAACTCAGGGTGCTCGAGTTCAAGAGAGAGTGCATGCAGGGACTGAGTAACATGATCAAGAAAGTGCAGGACAAGAGCCCCCTCAAGTATCTGACTGTTAGGCAGATGGTGTGCCTGGATCCGTCAGTAATGTATAGAGAACCAGATAGAGGCAGGAATCGCATGAAAGGGCTGGTTCAAAGGTTTCTCCAGGACAAACAGCTTACTGATACTTCTTTGGGTAAGAATAAGGCAAATTATAGGCTACACATGAATTTATCCTCAATCTACTTTGCTGGTAATGCCCAATGATTTATCAATGTTTTTCTCTATTTTCTCATTTGTTTTGTCGTAGGGGATGTCATACTGCAGCAGTTTGACAGTCTCCTGTCCTTGGAGAGCCGGAGTGAGGACTTCCTCTCCTTTCAACCCATGCAAAAGAGGCTGGACATCTTCCTGAGCAGCGCCATGGAGCCTTATCCCGAGCTGTGGGCCTTCTGCAAGAAGCTGCTCATCCTCTCCCACGGTCAAGCTACAGTTGAGCGTGGATTCTCAATCAATAAAGAGGTGGAGTCTGATAACTTGGAGGAGGATACTGTGGTCACACGGAGACTGGTGTGTGACTTCATCATACAACATGGAGGTGTTACCAAGGTAAGATGACTCCTCTCTGGACTAGTAATATGCTGTTGACTTAAAAGTTGATAGAATCAACATAGTTGGTCTCTTGAGTTTGTCACTGAATCTGGTTCTCTTTCCCCAACCCGATACCCAGGTTCCACTCAGTAAACCGCTACTGGAAAGTGTAGCAAGGGCAAGGACAAGGTATCGTACCCATCTGGAGACCAAAAGAAGGAACAGGGAGGCAAAAGAGCAGGCTCTCAAGAGGAGGGAAGCAGAGGACTGTCTTGAGGAGCTGAAGGTTAAGAGGAGACGTGTACAGGAGGTATCTGAGGGTCTGGCTAGGGATGCGGACAAGATGGCTGAGGAGGCTGAAGCGAAGGCAGGGAGCAAGATGGCTGGCCTGATCATGTTGGGCAAAATAACCTGCTGAGTACATCACATGTACATTATAAATATAGCTAACTCCTACCCTAGCTTAATGAGCACATCACATGGCAGTCACCTTACAATATAGTCAACTTTTAACACATAACACATACATGAGAATATAGTCAGGTCAAGGCCGGAGCCGAAGGCCCCATTTCCCAGGCTGGCAGATGGTAGACACTCAGACAATGCACCAGTCATCCTCAAGAACGGGAGGACCACAACAGGAGATGCTCTGAAGCTCTCCCCCGTGAGGAGGAACACAAGAAGATATGCATGCATACACTAGTGCCTGGGAGCCAAGGTCAAGTAAAAACACACAGAACCACACACATCTCAAACGCACACACCTCATCACAAGGAGATACAGCATAAGACTGTATCACTCTGGGACTCTTCACCTTCTTCTGAAGCAGACCTTCCACGGAGGCGAAGCTCCGGACGAACCATCAGCGCTTATTGGGGACTTAGACATATTCGATTTCTCACGCTTATGACTCTGTATAACCGTTGCCACTTTACTTAATAAATCCAAGGTCCTCGTGCCGACAGACTTTATTACCTCTCCGTCTCATTTCATCTGGTCCAGTAACTAGACAGACCGTTTTTCCCTTCAATCACCAGGTCAAACATCCTGCGGAGAGGCCATAAGGAGAAGTTGGCAGAACTGGCTCTCCTTGATAAAGAGATCGCTGCTAAGAGTGCAGAACTTAGGAGTTGACTGTGATCATAATTTTATTTATTGTTGAGTTGATTTTCATTGTTTATTGTTCAGGAGTCTGTGCTGTTGGCGTAAGTACTCACCACTATGCTGTAATGTTCCATCATTCCATAATGCTCTACAGTCCACATTTTCACATTTGTTGAAATAAATTAACAAATTTTGAACAAACGTTGTCGGTAGGTCTGTGAAATAGGCCGTGAAATAGGTATTAATTTTTTATATAAGTGGTCTTAAAAGGGACTTAAAAAGACTTGAATTTGACTTGAACAAACCTGTAGGAACCCTGTGAAACAAAATGGTTAAATTAGGGCCTCAAAAAAAATGGCAATAAAGTGCAACTTTACACTGTAATAGTATTTTTAACAAACAACTTAATAACTTAATAACTTCAACACTGGACCATGGCTGCCGCGGGTTAGCATGATTGATGGCCTCAACCAGTTGCTTCTTAAAATAGGGGGAAATGCCAAATTTGATGATGTAGCCGGTCTTGTCCTTGGCCAACGCGAACGATTTTGCGATTTGGGAGTCCGGGAACATCATGCGGAACAGCTCTCCTTTGTTATCGTTTGACTTGAACGAGTGGTGTTTTACTGCTAAATCTAAACACCACAGTACCTCGGCCTGCAGTGTAGAGGTGGCAGCGCAGAGCATCTGTATGCTGGTCGTAGGAATACTGGCGGTGGATTGCGGGGCGGGAGCAGACGAAGTTGAGGGAGCAGTGGAGGTTGAGGGTGTAGAGCTAGCAGTCGTGCTAGCGCAAAACAGCGACAGCGGTATCTGCGCGCTACGTCCCCGCAACCTGGCTCGGTGACTGGCAGACTCCATATGCGATTTGACCGCCTTCCCCCCCATCCAGGTAATATTAATGGTCTTTTTGCAGACACTGCAATACGCCTCTTGGCTGTTGCCAGCTACTGGCCTAAGCCAGTCTTTAAAGGCTGATTCCTCCAGCCAGAGGTCTGAAAATTTACATTTACCCATTTTGATGCGAAGGTTTGGTAGCAAGCCAGCCGGGTACCCAAACTGACTTTAACGCGCGCGCGGGGTACACGTGAATCCTAGGTCACAGGTCCTACTCGCAACATAAAAATATATTCACGCAAGTTTATTGAAGAAGCTAGGCCTTCACGTAAGTAACATTAATTGAAAAAGGCATTGGTCCAGTTGGATTAGGGTTCGAAAATTTACTACCTCGTCAGATAACGTTTACTACTTTTTACTACTTTTTACTGGCTTTAATTTGGCCTAATTTAATTTACTACCTTTTACTACCTTTTAAAAACCAACGGCAGCCATGGACGTGTCCGGGACATGTGTATAGCTATAAATAAGTAAAGATAAAACTGGGTTTTACTTTACTTCACTTTGCTAAGACATATGCACGTTTGATGTGGTATGCAAAAGGAAGCGCAATAGGATGTTGTGCAGAGAACAAGGTGTATGCACGTTTGATGTGGTATGCGGTGTACATAGGAGTGAATCAAAGTGTGGACAACATCAAATGCGAGCAATAGGTCGAATAAATGAAGATTAGTCCATCCAATATACATAGTTAGTGTAGGACAATCGGGTAGCATAATGAAGGTAACTGTTCTTATGAGATACGGTTAACACAGAAGTGATATTGAACATGCAAATTTTAACATTGTTATTTCCCTTTTAAATCTTTTTGGTTATAGATAAGAAATGTATTAGCGATACATCTGCTGGGAAGGGAACCTATATGCTAGGTTCTCAATTTAGATTCAGAAGTAGTGGGCTCACCTTTCAAATGCCACTGCTGCTGCTGTAACGCTTTGATACAACGTCAGCGTTTCATAGTATAGTTTTTAATTCTGATAAGTTGCGGCACATAGGTATACTGACTCATGTATCGTTCACGGTTTAGTGCATTTGAGAACAGTGCGGTCTCAAGACGGCTGCATAGACCCACCAATATCGACCTTTGGTTTTGTATAATGGTTTTTCATTTCTCTTCACAATAGATTGGTTTATATACAGATGATTAAGGAAAGGAACTTCAACTTGGTTGCACTACAGCGTTGTTAGGTTTGGTTGTCATTCAATGCGCATGGCTGAAGCAATGCGCAAGGAGGGATGTAGTGTTAAATCAAATCAAGGTAGATACTGTAAATCGTGCTTCACTTACATTTCAAGGGTCCCATAAGGGACTTCCATTAGAACAATTAAAAATAGAATAAAAGGAAATATGCTTTTGAACAACTGCTGTACATGAGTCTGTATTTCTACAATAGAAACAAAGTTCCAGAGCCAGATGCAGACACACCCGGAGCCAACAAACTACGTCCGCCGAGCAAGGAGTAACAGTCACTTGAGGAAATCAAATAACGGCAGGATTTGAATCGGTTCTGTTTTGGTTGTCCACCATTAGAAAAAATATTGTTTGGATAAATTACATATATCATAATCAGCAACAGTTCGTACAGTTTTCCACGAATAAGGTTAAAGGAATATATCAATATGGATATGTTATTGGCAGAGCAAGGAGGGGTGTATGCGCTGATAGGCACAACATGTTGTACTTTTAGCCCCAATAACACAGCTCCGGATGGGTTGGTGGTGAAGGGAAAAACGGTCTGTCTAGTTACTGGACCAGATGAAATGAGACGGAGAGGTAATAAAGTCTGTCGGCACGAGGACCTTGGATTTATTAAGTAAAGTGGCAACGGTTATACAGAGTCATAAGCGTGAGAAATCGAATATGTCTAAGTCCCTAATCAGCGCTGATGGTTCGTCCGGAGCTTCGCCTCCGTGGAAGGTCTGCTTCAGAAGAAGGTGAAGAGTCCCAGAGTGATACAGTCTTATGCTGTATCTCCTTGTGATGAGGTGTGTGCGTTTGAGATGTGTGTGGTTCTGTGTGTTTTTACTTGACCTTGGCTCCCAGGCACTAGTGTATGCATGCATATCTTCTTGTGTTCCTCCTCACGGGGGAGAGCTTCAGAGCATCTCCTGTTGTGGTCCTCCCGTTCTTGAGGATGACTGGTGCATTGTCTGAGTGTCTACCATCTGCCAGCCTGGGAAATGGGGCCTTCGGCTCCGGCCTTGACCTGACTATATTCTCATGTATGTGTTATGTGTTAAAAGTTGACTATATTGTAAGGTGACTGCCATGTGATGTGCTCATTAAGCTAGGGTAGGAGTTAGCTATATTTATAATGTACATGTGATGTACTCAGCAGGTTATTTTGCCCAACATGATCAGGCCAGCCATCTTGCTCCCTGCCTTCGCTTCAGCCTCCTCAGCCATCTTGTCCGCATCCCTAGCCAGACCCTCAGATACCTCCTGTACACGTCTCCTCTTAACCTTCAGCTCCTCAAGACAGTCCTCTGCTTCCCTCCTCTTGAGAGCCTGCTCTTTTGCCTCCCTGTTCCTTCTTTTGGTCTCCAGATGGGTACGATACCTTGTCCTTGCCCTTGCTACACTTTCCAGTAGCGGTTTACTGAGTGGAACCTGGGTATCGGGTTGGGGAAAGAGAACCAGATTCAGTGACAAACTCAAGAGACCAACTATGTTGATTCTATCAACTTTTAAGTCAACAGCATATTACTAGTACAGAGAGGAGTCATCTTACCTTGGTAACACCTCCATGTTGTATGATGAAGTCACACACCAGTCTCCGTGTGACCACAGTATCCTCCTCCAAGTTATCAGACTCCACCTCTTTATTGATTGAGAATCCACGCTCAACTGTAGCTTGACCGTGGGAGAGGATGAGCAGCTTCTTGCAGAAGGCCCACAGCTCGGGATAAGGCTCCATGGCGCTGCTCAGGAAGATGTCCAGCCTCTTTTGCATGGGTTGAAAGGAGAGGAAGTCCTCACTCCGGCTCTCCAAGGACAGGAGACTGTCAAACTGCTGCAGTATGACATCCCCTACGACAAAACAAATGAGAAAATAGAGAAAAACATTGATAAATCATTGGGCATTACCAGCAAAGTAGATTGAGGATAAATTCATGTGTAGCCTATAATTTGCCTTATTCTTACCCAAAGAAGTATCAGTAAGCTGTTTGTCCTGGAGAAACCTTTGAACCAGCCCTTTCATGCGATTCCTGCCTCTATCTGGTTCTCTATACATTACTGACGGATCCAGGCACACCATCTGCCTAACAGTCAGATACTTGAGGGGGCTCTTGTCCTGCACTTTCTTGATCATGTTACTCAGTCCCTGCATGCACTCTCTCTTGAACTCGAGCACCCTGAGTTCTGCACCTTTGATTCTCTAGAGAGAGAAATTAGCCATGAATATAGAACATGTCTTCAATGACCTGGTTCACCCTAACCATTTGTAAAATGATCTTTTGAAAACATCACACTACCTTAAGGACTGACTCTGCACCTAGACCAATGCTGATGTCTTGTGGGCTGAGCCAGATGGTCTTGTCTGTGACATCCAGTTTGGTCAGCTGCAGGGCAGTGATATCGTGTAGTACTTCTCTTTTTATGAAGCGTCTGAGTAGACTCTGTCAACAGACAAACACAAAAATGTCTGGTGCGGAACATTAATCACCAACATCAAATTATCTTATGATGATGCACAATGTAGCCACTATTTTTTACACATCCTAACCACAAACCCCATTTTGTCATAATGGATCAATTGAGCCCAATCAGGGGTTATAACGTTAAGTAAATTGTTACCATCATCAACTCGGTCAGGTCCTTGGGGAGGAATGGGAGCACAGGCTCATCCGTCTGATATTTTTTCAGGAAGGGATTGAAGGTCCTGGCAATTGCTGCGTAGAACTGCAATTTGGCCAAGACGAGTGGATCCTTTATGGCTGCTGCAAGTGTGTCATATGATGCTGAGAAAAAGACATACAGACAGTCAGACATTTCAACTATGACAAGGCCACACCACCACCAGGGTTAGGACACAGTCACAGACCTATTCACATTTAAGAAGGGCCTACCTGTTCCAGGGTTCGGGAGTCTCTTTGTTTTCACAGCTTCCATGTACAGGAGAAGTGATGGCCAGACTGCCAGGGCTCTCTCCACAACCGGAAGGTTTTCTACCCAACGATGGGCACAGAAAGATAGAGGGAACACACTGGACTTGGTTA
Organism: Gadus morhua; assembly: GCF_902167405.1. Lineage (NCBI taxonomy): Eukaryota > Metazoa > Chordata > Actinopteri > Gadiformes > Gadidae > Gadus > Gadus morhua. Next base: position 24,710,227 of record NC_044065.1, read on the forward strand.
CGGTGATGTAATCCTCTCTCCTGGCAGGCGTATTGTGAAACAATGTGTGCATTGCTCTCAGCAATTTGTCCAGCTGCCATACAGTGAACCCACACTTGAAGGAGTTGTGTAGCGTGTGTAGGCCACAGCTTCCCACACAAACGAGCTGAAGACCTAAAGGTTTCAATGCAAACTTGATATTAGAAACCAAATTAGAACTTTGAAAGTGTTTATTCAATGTTAAGTGCACTACAAATAAAATACATTTTTATAATTACTAATGGATCAGAAACACACACCCACACACACAGTAATAGCATTATAAACTCCTCACCTCCGTACTGCTCAGCTTGATCTTTCTGGAAAAGGTCGAAGAGTTTCCAATTCACATTGGGCCCATCCATTGAAATAGACACCAAGTTCCTGAGGTTCAGTTTGTCCATACATTCCTGAAAAAAGGGCTGCATTTCATTACTCAAAATAAGAGGACTAGGTGAGCATCACATATTGACACACACACACACACACACACACACACACACACACACACACACACACACACACACACACACACACACACACACACACACACACTTGATTCGGAACGGAACAACAGCTGTTCGCTTCCACAGGGAAAAACTAAGGAACTTCAACCTACTTAGGCCTACTAATTAACGGTAAAAAGCTATTAAATCTTCAACAAAATATGCAGATACTGTCATAATCGGTTCCAGGGAGTATATAGGGATTATTAATGTTATTTTTGGTGGTGTTTTTTTCTGGAACGAGTATTCGATTAATCGCTCGGAAAAACCAACGAGTATCCGAAGCCTGAAAAATGGCATTCGGGCCAGCCCTAATGGTAATTAAACATTAAAACACCTGCGGCTTATAGTCCAGTGCGTCTTATATATGTACACATCATTCAATTTAGCTGCTGCGGTTTATACTCCGGTGCGCCTTACAGTGCGGAAAATACGGTATTTGCTTTGGACAAAAGCGTCTGCCAAGTACATAAACACATAAACAAACATTGTTAAGGAAAGTAGAGTAAAAAGGGTCATGCTTACTTTGAGATGTGACAGCAGGTCTTGTGCAGTGGAATGTCCCATAAACTGGGAGCCCAGATATCTGGACTGAACCTGTCCCTCGTTCCAGAAGCGGACATGCACATCCAGCTGTTTGTTTTTCGTAGTCTCGTTGAGACTCTCGTCGAACATCAGAACGAACGGCGATTTGTTGACTTGGGACACCAGTTCCTCTTTTATATAGACAGCTAAACCAAACTTGGCTATGTACGCCGTTTTGTCAGGACCACAAGTAAATGTGGTAGCGATGTCGGAATCTGGGAACATGCATTTGAACAGCTCTGAAATACTGTCATTACCATTGTAAGACTGCTGTTTGGAGATGGTATTAAGAGTCCACAACACCTCTGCCTTCATAGTGGGTGTGGACCCAAAAGATGTGCGCAGATCCACTCTAGTCGTCGTAACTGGAGGGGCTGCTGTATCACTGCTAGTGCTAGCAGTTGGCTGGTTATCTGCTTCTGCTTCTGATTCAGGCACAACAGCTGGCTGGCCAATGCTAGCAGAAAACACTCCGGCGATGGAAGGAGTTTGATATTTCCCTTTTATAGAAGAAATGTGCTTGGACGACTTGGCATGGGACTCTAAAGCCTTCAAGCCCATCGTACCAAGCTGAATAATTTTTTTGCATACGGTGCAAAAAGCCGCGAAAACATTTTTGTCCACCGGTTTCAACCAGTGGCAAAATGCCTGTTTATCTCGCCACGCGTCATTAAACTTACATTTCCCCATAACCCCAGCATAAAATGGGTCGCTAGATAACCTAAACAAACGTTCAAAAAAAAAATTGCGCACTTCTGCTTGGCTTGTTGTTGGTGTACTGTAGCAAAGTGACGTGTGGGAAGCGGGAACCATGGAAATATAAATGGGACCCGCGGAAGCGTTGCATTCATTATTGGTTCCGGTGTTTTGACTTTTGAGGAGAATGCGCTACGGAGAAGTTATACTGCCGATTTTTTAAGACCCAGATATCAAAATTCAAGACTTTTTCAAGTCTTTTTAAGGTATTAATTCCAAATTCATAAATTCAATGCTTTTAAGACTTTTTAAGACCCCGCGGGAACCCTGGTTTCAGATTCCAATTCACAGTGTAGCTGTTCATTCTAAAGGTCCAGTCTGTCTTCTAATTGTCATGGAATTGTTACTTTTTGACATTAAGTAAAAACCTATGGACCAAGGCCGGTTGGGACATCTTGATTAATCCAACTCCTATGTTAGAGTTCCCTCTTACTTCAATGTAGCTCTCTCGCTGGCCCTAACACTAACACTCACATACACCGTGTGTGTGTGTGTGTGTGTGTGTGTGTGTGTGTGTGTGTGTGTGTGTGTGTGTGTGTGTGTGTATATGTATGTATGTATATATATATATATATATATACTTTAAGCTGCTACAGTTGAAGCTTGAAGTCGTGCTGGTAGTAAAAAAAATTGTGACGGTAGTAAAAAGGTAGTAAATTCAACTTAAGAATCTCTGTATAAACCCTGACGTCCAATACTATTTCCAAAACAGTTTTTTTTAGCTACGCAGGTCCCAGACCTAACTATACCATTACATGAACAGTATTTATTATTATAATTATCTCGTTTTTTGTTGGTCAACATCAAATCGATACATTAATTCAACCTTGTAATCTGACTTACTTGATTTCTCCCTGGGTGATCCCGTGATTGCCAACTCTCCCGGAGCCTCCCCATGAGCTCCACCGTCACCCCTCCAGAACCCGCAGGAACGACGTGTAGCTCGGAGGCTCCCAAGGAGTGCCACAATCCTACGTCCGACACCAAGGTTCAGTCTCATTCCTTTGCTCCAAGCAAAATCTCAGCCCTACCCCTCGCTGTTGCGCGTTCACGTTGCTGAATAGTTCTTCAAGGAAAGGGTTCAAATCCGGGATTGCTTTTAACTCACTTTATTGTTAAAGTAGGCATGTTTCGGTATGGTAACTGACTATGGAACGAAAGTCTAGGAATCGTGTTGAACACGTGTGAGAGATAATAACTCTAGCTACTTCAGGCCACGGGCAGAGGCCCGTGACCCTTCGCGGGTGTGCGTGAAAATCTCTGGCGCTCTCCACCTCGAGTCCACAGGTAGAGAACGTAAAGTGGGCGTGGCCTATGTAGCGGGCGTGGCCCGGGTTGACGTAATGGCTTCAGCTTCTTCACCTAACTAAAGGTGATGCCTTCTGTGGTGGAGCAGCCTTCAATAAGGTCTTGCTCCCCTTGTGGCTATGTATAGTATTTACGGCTTATATGTTTGGTCCTGCTTCATTGGGTCTATGTGTGGGTAGCTTAGATTCTTAAAATACGTAACAACGTGCCGTGGAGCCATGTCCAGTGACGTGCAGTCAGGGTAGGCAAGGTAGGCACTGCCTACCCTGACAAAATTCAAACGTAAAAATGTTTATTAAATAATTGTATCTAATAAACTTGCATTTGTATTTGTACCGAGTATTCTTGTGTTTTATATATGCAATATATACGTTATTCCAATTGTTTAGACGTTACGATGACAATTGTATCAGTTACGCAACATCAAATACAAAAAACCGGTAGAATAAGCAGTGCCTTTACTGTCCATTCAATGTGAACGGCAACGAAAAACTAATTTGGCGCATGCGCACTTCGATCCTGTATTCTTTAACATCTACGCCGAAAGGCACAACTCTGCTGTGCCTTTGTACGTAAATGTTATGCCAGTAATCATCTACGCTACGTATCAAACATGGACCAATCGAAATCGAGATATTACTGGACATTTGCGCAGCTGACGTCATTACACCGGCTTCACGTAATCCCTGCGAAACTCAAAAAGTTAAAATGACAGCAGCGACATCTACCGATATTTTAGAGCTAAGAAATTTCTCTAAACTCAACTTTACTAGCAAAAATGAGCTACTGGCAAAAGGGAGGCCTATGCCAACACTTGATGCACTCTTGCAGAAAAAGGGACCGAAAATTGTTCGCTGGTTTCAAACGGATTGGTACGAGAAAAAGGATTGGCTTTGTGGCTGTGCCACCAGTCAGCGGCTGTTCTGCCATCCCTGCCTGCTTTTTTCATCCAGTCAGACTGTTTGGACTGCAACGGGATACTGTGATTTAAACAACCTGCCCGCAGCTTTAACTAAGCATGAAAAGTCATCAGCTCACATTCAGTGTCAGATTATGCTGAAAACCTTCGGCAATTCACGGATCGACCTTGCACTTGACGAGCAGAGGAGGCTGAATATAACCTGCCACAATGAAAAGGTGAGGGAAAACCGGGAGGTGTTGAAGGATCTGATAAATGTGACCTGCTTCCTTGCAAAGCAAGAGCTTTCTTTTCGTGGCAATGATGAGAGCACTAGCTCTTGCAATAGGGGCAATTACATTGAGTTGCTCGATGTCATAGCTGAGAAAGACGAGAGGTTGGCTAGACATCTACGTACATCTACTGTGTTTTCTGGAACATCTAACAGAATACAGAATGATCTGATCGACTCAGTGGCAGACGTGCTCCTCGCTGACATTAGGAGTGACATCGATGCGGCCCCCTTTGTTGCTGTGGAGGTGGATGAGTCCACTGATGTGACAAATAAAGCCCAAATATCTGTTGTTGTACGTTATGTATGTGAAGGCAAAGTAAAGGAAGCCTTTCTTGGTTTTGATGATGTGAGCAACGACCGGAGAGCAGCAGCCATTTCGCAGTATGTATTGGGCTCGTTAGAGAAATACAACTGCTGCGATAAACTGGTTGCACAGACGTATGATGGAGCCTCTGTCATGGCCTCAGAGCTAAATGGGGTGCAGGCAAAAATTAAAGAGAAGGTGCCCGAAGCTATATTCACGCGTTGCTATGCGCACAAGTTAAATTTGGTTCTAGCCCAATCCGCAAAATGCATCCCCGAGTGCAGAACCTTTTTCAAGACAGCTGAGGGACTTTCTGCCTTTTTTGGCAAATCATCCAAACGCACCCATCACTTGGATGAGACTGTCAAACGCCGCATCCCGAGAGCAGCAGCAACCAGGTGGAGTTCAAATTCAAGGCTGGTCCAAAGGATTTTATTTCACCTTCCAGATCTACGTGCCATGTTTAAAGGAATCGGCGACAATCCCGACAACTGGGACGGAGAAACATTGGCAATGGCTGCTGGGTTTGAGTTGTGGCTAGGAAAACGGTCAACCTGTTTCCTACTGATGGCTTTTGAAGGGATCTTCAATGACACCGATGCCCTCTTTAGCATCCTTCAGTCCAAAACCATGGATATCGGTTTCTGCTGTAATCGCATCAGAGACACAATGAAAGTGTTGTACAGCAAGCGACAGGATTTTGACCGTTTTCATGCACACTTTGAGGAAAGATGTGATGAGATGCAACTCGTTCACCGCGAGACACGAGATGGGCTGTCAAACAAAACAGAACGAGCTCGCATCTACTACTGCATTCTGGACAACGTCAATGTTCAGATGAAGACCAGGTTCGTCGATCACTTTTCTGATCTGGATTTCATTGGACTGGTAGATTGCAACAGGTTTGAGGAGATGTTGCGCCAGTTTGATGAGAGCAAACTGGAGAAGCTGTCAAAGTATGCCAGGTACTTTGACTTCGTCAGGCTGAAAAGTGATCTTGTGGGGTTGTATGGCTCACAAGAACTAAGGGGCAAATCACCAACACAGCTTCTTGACTTTTTAAAAAATTACGACCTGGAAGCAACAGTTCCTGAAGCAACAAAGTTGCTGCAACTGGTGTTGACAATACCAGCCACTACAGCTTCGGTGGAGCGCACATTTTCCACACTGAAACGCATCAAGACGTACAGTCGGAACCGGACCGGACAAGCACGTCTTTCAGCCCTGGCCATTCTGTCCATCGAGAGCCAGAGACTGTGCCAACTGAAGGCCCGTAAAGAGGTCTTTTACAATGCTGTGATCGACGCCTTCACGAGGAAAGAGCAGCGGATGGATTTTATCTACCGATAGGTGAGTCAGAAACTATTTTGGGCTTAATTTTGAATTGATAAGTGTGGTTGAATTAATGTAGACTGCAAGCCATTTGCCTTCATGTTCTCATTGTTGCTGACTGACAAACATAATTGGCTGCTGTGCAATAATTAAGGATACAGTGGTTGTATTCTGATGATGTGTGTGTGCGTGCGTGTGGGAGAGTGAGAGTAATAGACGATATGTCATCCTGATTTGATTTTTTATTTATTTATGCAGGGGCGGAGTGGGACACAAAAATCTCAGTGCCTACCCACTTACTGACTTCACCGCACATCACTGGCCATGTCCCAATACCAGTTTAAAGGTAGCTTAAGGGGTAAGGGGGAGGGCTAACATCCCCTCAAAATTGAGATTTTCGATGGGCACACTCAAAGCGCTTCAGTTCTGACTTGCTCCCACAATACCTTGTGAGAAAACGGAAAATCAAGAAATATCTTAGACAAGATGGAGGGCGAAAAGATGCGACAGGATTGGAAAAACACAAATGTAAGTGCCTTCTCTGTAATTAACTATTAATTATTTTATTAATTATACTCTGCAGCCCGGCCGCGGGCTTCGAAGCCCGGCCGCGGACTCTCGGAAGACCTGGATATCATACGACATGAGCCCGGCAGCTCCCCAACCACGGGCCGCCCGACCCCGGTCCACGGCTGGGCTGCAGAGCCCGATCACGGGCTCCGCAGCCCGGCCATCGATCGTTTTCTTTTCTTATTCGTTTTCTTTCAGGACATTGTTGAGTCCACTGCCACCAGCCCCCCCCACCTCTCCCTCATGCTCCTCCACCCCAGGCACCTCTTCCACAACCCCAGACACCCCTTCCAAGAGGAGAGTGCCAGGGAGCAGGCGAGGCATGAGGAGAACGAGGCAAAGTTGGCGAAATGGTGGAGAAGATGTGATTCTCCACCATTCTCTCAAAAGCTGAGAGAGAGTGTGTGAGTGTGTGTGTGTATTTTTAGGTGTGCGTGTGTGTGTATTTTTAGATGTGTGGTTCAGTGTTTCTTATTTAAATAAAGTGTTTCTTCTAAAGTGTTCTTGTTACCGATTATTATCGAATACCACCTTTAACATGTAGCTAAGTGACATTCAAAATAAAGGTATATTACGAGGGACAAATAGTATTTAAACATGCCAATTGCAAAATATAAATACCATTTCAGGTTAAACATCTTTACAATGGGTCTTGCTCGTTGCCCGAGACAATGGCAGCCAGTCTGTCTCTTGTAACATTACCAGGGGTCTGGTTATCTGCTAGGGGGCCACGGAGAGGTTGGGGGTCAAGCATTTATAGTTCAGCATCCGCATCTGGCTCTAGCATGTCGCCATTTTCAAGGCACACATTGTGGAGAGAGGCACAGGACGCAATAACAAGTGGGGCAAAAGACGGCCGAACCTCCAGGGCACGGAAAAGGGTCGACCTCCATCGGGTCTTTATCATTCTGAATGATGCTACGCCCCCTTGAATGGTAGTAGTTAAAACGCCCCTGTACCTCTCCACGAACGGGCTCCTTGTACGGGGTTATTAGGCAGGTAAAAACTGCTGTTTTCCTTATTCTTGTGTCATGAACTGACCCCGGGTAGCCAACAAATATATCAAGAAATCGACCATCAGAATTACAAATGGCCTGCATATTTAACGAAAAGAACCCTTTGTAATTCAAATAGTCGATTCTGTGCAGTAGAGGGGGTTTGATCCTGATGTACTTACTTACCTACTGCCCTTTATGCCCACTGGCATGTAGGGCAGCAACAAAGGATCTCCACTCCTGTCTGTTTTGGGCAAGCTTTTGTATTGAACTCCAGGGCCCGTATCTCTAAAGAATTTTTGTGCAAAAAGTGGCTCCTAGCGGCCAAATTCTAAGAAAATTCTCAGAGGCATGACGTTTTCTTAGAATTTCCCCTAAAAGTGACACGAAAATCCCAGTTAATATAAAAGCTATTCCTCAAGAGTCCTAGCGCTTAAAAGGGCTCCTAAGGCGAGATCTGCTAAGAGCAGGGAAGAGGACTTTTAGTGGCTTAGGAGTTACCCTAAGCAGCTGCACAAAATGGCCAACAGAGGAGGCAGGAGAGATGTCCTGCAAACACTGGATGACAGGGAATTATTGAGACGCTACAGATTGGATCGTGCAGGAATCATGTTTGTGGTGGATCTCCTTAGAGATGCAATTACTTCACCAACTCGACGCCACAACGCTATTACACCGGAGAAGAAAGTAATCACAACCCTGAGGTATTTGGCAACAGGGAAAATGCAACAATGCAGCAGTGATGACTTGGGTCTGTCCCAATCCTCCGTCAGCAGAGTCATCACCCAAACACTGACAGCTTTGTCACAACCTAATATTGTGACACAATTTGTTTCATTCCCGCTGGATGCCCGCACTTTACACACACATAAAAGGGCATTTATGGACATTGCAGGATTCCCTGGCGTTGTGGGTGTAATTGATGGAACACATGTGAGAATAATTGCGCCATCAGAGGACGAGGCTGTCTTTGTTAACAGGAAGAATTTCCACAGCATCAATGTGCAAATAGTGTTCAATGCGGCCTGGAAGATTTTGGACATTGTGGCTAAATGGCCAGGCTCCACACATGATGCGAGAATGCTCTCCGAGAGTGGCATCAGACAGCTTTTTGAGAGACGCTATGTGCCAGCTAATTGCCACTTGTTAGGGGACAGTGGCTACCCATGCAAACCATGGCTCCTTACACCTTACCTCCAGCCACGCCAAGGGCCCCAACTAAACTATAACAGGTAAGCCAAACAATACAAAAATCATGGAAATGAAATGCAAGCAATATGTTTGAGCATCCAAGTAGTGCAATATTTCCATCAAATAATTAAAGGTCTGTATTCTATTGTAGGGCCCACAAGACAACAAGAGCGGTGGTGGAGCGTGGCATAGGGCAGCTTAAGAGGCGCTTTCATGTTCTCCACGGAGAGGTGCGGCTGAGGCCTGAAAAAGTCAGCAAAGTCATCATAGCCTGTGCAATATTACACAATATTTGCAAGGTTAGACAGATTGCAGAACCTCTGGAGGATGGCGATGAGGATGAGGATGGAGACAACGATGAGGATGGTGATGAAGAAGATATTCACATTCCACAGGGGAACCTAGCCCAGAGTGGACTGCCTTACAGGGCAAACTTCACAAATTTACATTTCAGGCAAGCTGTAGCCCCATGTCATTTGAGAACTTGTGATGGTATTAAGAACTACCACAGTTTTACTGCACATCACCTGCAATTGTTAAATGCAAGACACAGAACACAATCTCTAAATGGTTTATTTTTTAGGTGTTCAATTTTAAGGCGGTAGTACTCCTCCTGAAGGGAAAGGACTTTTTTTTGTTGTTCAAACACATCAATTGTGAGTTGCAATCTTCTCTCCTGCAGGGATGCTGACGGAGCAGGTGCTGCGGATGGGAATGGTGTTTGATCCGCCGGGCTATCCTGAGTAGCAGCTGCAGATGGTTCAGGCGGCAAACTTGATGGGCCCGGTTCTTGTGATGGCTCAATGCTACAGAAATACATAGGCCTAGTTTAATTATTGTTTTGATTAAATTAATTTAATACAATGAGCATGGATAACACATGAAATGGCTTCTGCAATGAATAAACACTGTTGATATGAATAACCCTGTGTCCTACCTTTGCTGCATTTCAAGGGCCTGCATCATTGACGTGTCAATGCCTGTTGGCAGCCCGGTGACACTGACCTCAGAGTGTCCCAGGACTTGAAAGACAGTGTCGGCCACCTGGGACAGCCGCTTTGCAGGTGGTCCACCCCCTAGAAAGAAACAGTCAATGAACACAGTACTTAGGCATGTAAATTAACTTTGCCAGCAGGAGCAAGTTGCCAGATTATGTGGTAGGCCATAGTATTTTGCTCACCTGTGAGTGAGGATTCCCGCTTGTGTGCTGCAATCTCATCTTTTGCCTTGGACTGCAGCACATACCACCTTTTCTCACAATCGTCGCCTGTCCGCACCACCAGTGGAAAAGAGGCATTGATTGTTTGGGATATTGTGTCCCAGGCGCGCCTCTTGCCTTGGCTAGTGACAGTTGGGCCAAATTTTCCTCGTAACATACCTTTATGTTCGTTCACCAACTGGGCCAGCAACAAACCTTGCTCCTCAGTCCAGTTCGGCTTGCGATTCCTTTTTTTCTCCATTTTCTGTGTTTGTAGGATATTTGTTAACAAGCCTTCATAAATAGACCAGCCAGCAATCACAGACATTGTTAAAAGCTGAGCTGTGTTACCCTCGTTAAGTTCACACTGAGTTGTAACGTTGCAATTTCTACTTCATTAAGGACAGCCCCTTGAGATAGGCCATCTTGTTTTCAATGGGGTCCATATGGAAGTGAAAGTACAAAATATGCCAGCTAGGATATTAATATGAGCAAATGAGACACAAATCATTATTTGAACAGGGTGTAATGACCTTAAGTTTTCACATATTTTAGATTCTAATGTTAGGCTATAACCCCTACAGCTTACTATTCATTTTCCAGATATTTTCTTGAATGTGAAATATTATTTACAATTATAGTCTGCATAAGATTAGAGTGTATAATTATGTTTATTGATTTGAGGGTACATCCTTTGCTCATTATCACCAAAAGTTAATTTTCATCAAACTTGTAGGATCAACCAATCACGGCTTTTGAAATGATGACTCATACCTAGCAACGGGGTCAACCACACCTCCTCACTAAGATAGGATTTTTCATCCATTCCTGGCTCAGAGTTCACTGAAAATGTTCTGGAATCACTTCTAAGCTAAAACTCCTGGCAAGGAATTTTTAGGTTAAGTTAGGAGCTCTCTGAGAGGATTCTCAGAATCTTTAAGGATACGGGCCCAGGTCTGCTTCATGGCATTCAGTTCTTTCTCCACTGTTCGACGCCAGGTTTCTTTGGGTCGTCCTCTCTTTCGCTTGCCTTCGGGTGTCCAGTGTAGGGCGGTTTTTGTAATGTCATCCTGTTCTTTTCGCATGATGTGTCCAATCCATCTCCACCGCCTTCTTGTAATGATGGTCTCTATACTTTCTTGGTTGGTCCGAGCAAGTAATTGCTGGTTGGAGATGGTGTTAGGCCAGAAAATACGTATGATTATTCTGAGGATTCTTGTGTGGAATGCAGAGATCTTGGAAAGGTCTTTCTCCGTCATCCTCCAGCATTCAGAGCTGTATAGTAAGGTGGAGAGAACACAGCTCTGGTATAGCTTGAGTTTGGTGTTGATGCTGTACTTCGTGGACTTCCACACATTGTTCATCATTCTGAATGTGTTTCTGGCCTTGTTGAGTCGGCTTTTGATGTCATTGCCTGTTCCTCCATCATATCTTACAATGCTTCCCAGATATGAGAACTCTTCTGTTGCGGGTATATTTATTCCATTTATTTGTATAGGTGGGGGATTTTGTGTGTTTTAAGGTCATCACCTTTGTTTTCTTCAGGCTTATGTTCAGTCCTATTTGTTGTGCAAATCTGTTGACACAAGATGTTTTTTCTTGTATATGTAGTGTATGGGAAACCAGTGCCAAGTCGTCTGCAAAGTCTAGGTCTTCAAGTGTTGTAAATAGTGTCCATCTGATGCCTCTAGAGTCTAGGTTGATCTTCGGTTGTCTATGACGGTATTGAAGAGTAATGCGGACATCACGCATCCTTGCCTCACTCCAGTTTTGACTTCAAAAGTGTGGTTGCTGTTACCTACTTGGCATGTGAAGTTGGTGTAAAAACCCTTAATTATGAGGAGGATTTCTTGTGGAATCCCATACAAACGTAGAATGCGCCATAAACTGTCTCTGTGTATGCTGTCAAATGCTTTCTCGAAGTCTACAAAATTGATATATAGCTGTCTTTGCCATTCTGTACACTGCTCTATGATGTTGCGCAGAGTGAAAATTTGGTCGGCACACCCTCTTCCTTTCCGGAACCCTGCCTGTTCTCTTCTGAGCTGCTTGTCTATTGCATCTGAAATTCTTTGTATGATGACTTTTGCTAGTATTTTACTTGGAATTGACAAAAGGGTAATTCCACGCCAGTTGTCGCAGTTTTTTAGGGAACCTTTCTTGGGGATCTTTACGATTACACCCTTTGACCGTCGTTCTGTATCGTCTTCCCCTCCCATGTGGATGTGAAGAGTGGTTTGAGCAGTTTTGCTGAAAGTTCTGGGTGTACTTTGAACAGTTCTGCGTTCAGGTTGTCTTGCCCGGGGGCTTTTCCGTTTTTGAGTGATTTGATGGCTGAAACTATTTATTTTTCTTCTGGTGGTGCAGTGTTAATATCAAGAGACAGTCTCAGGTTCCTGTATCTCTGCTTTGGCTGTTGGTGGGGGTCTGTTTAGGACCTCGCTGAAGTGTTCAGCCCACCTTGCCTTTACTTCAGCCTCTGATGTAAGAGTTCGCCCTTGTTTGTCAGTGATCGGCGTATCTATAGATCTATGGTACCTACCGCAGACTATTCTGGTGATTTTGTAGACCTTACCTTGCTCTCCCTTGTTTGCTGCTTCTTCTGCCTGGTCTGCAAGACTGTTTATATAATATCTCTTGTTTTCTCTTGCCATCCTCTTAACTGTTCTGTCGGTTTCCCTATATTGTAATTTGTATTTATCTTTAATCCTTTCTGACTTGGCTTCCATTCATTTATTTTTAAGGGCTCTCCTATCTGCTATGACTTTCCAGGTGTCTGCTGTAATCCACTCTTTTCTGTTCCTTTGCTTTATTCCCAGGCAGACTTCACTGCTATTGGAGTAAGCGTTTTTGATCTGTTCCCATTTAATGTTGGCATCATCAGGTCCTTTTTGCGTGTTGTCACTCATGTCTGCCAGAGCTTGGAATCTGTTTTTCAGCTGTAGTATGAAAGCGGCCTTCACTTTGGGGTCGTGTAATTTCTCCACGGCAAAATGTTGCTGTCCTGTTATCTTCTTCCCAACTCTCCTTAATTTTAACTTAGGCACTGCTGTGACTAGGTGATGGTCGCTGCCGACATCAGCTCCTCTCCTGACTCTAACGTCCAAGAGTGATCGTCTCCAGGTGCCGTTGATCCATCTGGTTCTTGTCTCTTCCATTAAGGGGAACACCAGGTGAGTTTGTGGATGTCGCAATGTGGGAATAGGGTACCTCCGATGACAAGGTTGTAAGTGGTAAATAGCTCTAACAGCCGCTCTCCATTTTCATTCATGATGCCGCAGCCCTCCCTCCCCATGGCCCTGTCATAGTTTTTGTTATTGCTGCCTACTTTTGCATTTAAATCACCCATTATAATCTTCATGTCATGTTGTGGAGTTTCTTCTAATTCTGCTTGAAGCTGATCATAGAATATGCCCTTGGTTATTTCATCACTGTCATTTGTCGGTGCATAACATTGGATGATTGTGATGTTAATGTGTTTCCCCCACAATCTGACTTTCATGAGTCTGCTGTTTACAGGTTTCGATTCCATCAGACATTTCTCCAATCCTTTTTTAAGGATGATGGCTACCCCTTCATGATGTTGGTTGTCATCCCTTCCGGAGTACAGGACAGTCTCTCCTGTGTTGGTTTTATGTCTGCCTGTTCCTGTCCACCTACTCTCACTTATTCCGAGAATATGCATGTTATAATTTCTCATTTCTGTTGTTACTTGAGCGAGTTTACTTGTTTGGTACAAGGTTCGCACATTCCGGAATCCAATCCTGGTCTTGCATTTGTGTTGAGGGCACCCACCTTCTTGTCAGTAGCTTCCTTACGGCTTTCACTACTGACATTCATTCTATTATCTATCGATAACTCTGGAGGCCCATTGTACACAGTAGTGTTTTTTTCCTTTGTTGCTGTTTCCGTAACAATACTTTTTTCTACGGGACTGGGTTGTTAGCCCTGTGCCCAAACCCCAACCTGGAGGACCAGTGAATTGCACTTTGTCAGACCTCTATCCCTCGACCTGACCGACTTGGGTGACCCTACCAGGAGCCTAAGCTCCTGTCGGTATAGCTCTTGGGGTCATTGAGGCACGCAAGCCCCCAGACCACAACAAGGTGGCAATCCTCCCGGGGGTTGATCCTGATGTGGCAGCCATCTATTGCGCCTGCTACTCAAGGAAAGTAGTCAAATCTGGATCGCTTTTTAAGTTACTTTATTTGTTAAAGTATTTCGGTATGGTAACTATGGAGCAAAAGGAGGGGAAGCGTGTTGAACATGTGCTGAGCGACTCCCAGCTGACCAAAGCTATATTAACCCTTAAAGGTTGGGTATGGAATTCGCTTTTTTGGCCATTTTTGCAGAATTACTTGAAATCCTTATCATAACCCACTTGAGTCAATATCACCATAAGGTGCCTTTGAGACTTCCCCGTTTCCCCCCCAAAAAGCTGAGATTTTCCATTTAACTTCATATTCATTGCATTAAGTATACCTGACCTGGGTATGGAATTCGCTTTTTTGGCCATTTTTGCAGAATTACTTGAAATCCTTATCATAACCCACTTGAGTCAATATCACCATAAGGTGCCTTTGAGACTTCCCCGTTTCCCCCAAAAAAAGCTGAGATTTTCCATTTAACTTCATATTCATTGCATTAAGTATACCTGACCTGGGTATGGAATTCGCTTTTTTGGCCATTTTTGCAGAATTACTTGAAATCCTTATCATAACCCACTTGAGTCAATATCACCATAAGGTGCCTTTGAGACTTCCCCGTTTCCCCCAAAAAAAGCTGAGATTTTCCATTTAACTTCATATTCATTGCATTAAGTATACCTGACCTGAGCTGGATGACGTATAGTCCATGCGACGACCACGGACATAATAAAGGCGACGAGCCTTCTTTCCCATTAAACGGTAAACATATATCCAAATAAGCAACAGACTCAGCAAAGTGCGAACTGTGTTCTCTGTGTTGTTGTCCATTGTCCACGAAAATCGTAGACGGAGAAATTTGACGTCGATGAATTTTCGATGCGTTGCTACAGCTCTATAATTAGGCAATATATATATATATATATATATATATATATATATATATATATATATATATAGGCCTATATAGCATTTGTGGTTTTGGCATAAACTTAACTAGGGTTCACTGTATTATCTGCGCACACCCTTTCTGAAGCCTCTCTCTCGCTCTCTCTCTCTCTCTCTGTCCCTCCCTCTCTCTCTTTCTCTCTCTCTCGTACCGTTTTGTGGAGCACGTTAATTGTCTGAGAACACTCCCATTCAGAATGCATTGGTTTACATTTCGTTCTGTGTAGCACGCAAAAAGTCGGACTATCGTGCTCTGGAACACGCTTCAATAGATTAATGTTCGTGCGCATGAGCACGCAATCGTGTGATACCGGGTTGGATTGCAATAGATATAATATCGTACCACCAATATGCATGCAATATCTTGTATTCAATAATTAGGGAAGCCGGATTCCAGAACCGAAAGAGGTCCTACCAAAAGAGACCGACCCAGGGGTCTTACATCAAAGCAGATCCCTGTACAAGAGTTACCAGTGATCTTAAGATAGGGATAATTATCTAGACTCCACAACATGAACGATTAGCCTTTAAAGTTGTCCATAGCATGCATACCGCTTGCTATGGACTTGCTAGGGGATTCTTATTAGAAGAGTTCTGGGATAACCTGCCTCGTAGGAGAGCGGAAGAATCCCCCCCAATAGAGGACCCTGAGGACAAGCGTTAGAAATGCATAGTTCAACAGACCTGACGAGGTCCGACTACCAAAATAAAAAAGAATAAAATATATATTTCCTTACAAATTATGATAATAACAGACATTTCAATAAAAGTCATCACGTAATCTATGGTTAATAATTGGCAATACTTTCAATTAAATTAAATATGTAAGATAAAATGTTATCCATAATTCATTCTAACGGTGATTGTCAATGTACGTGTTACGTTTTTCATTACACGACGGGCTATGTAGACAGTGGATACTCGATTATTAAAATATATCACAGCCAGTTTAATGGTCAACCATAACGCACAACCATGACATGACCCCGGCTGTCCCCGACTGGACCCCGACTGACAACGTTCCGGTGACAACAGAAGTATGATCCCTTATATTGAAAATGTAGATTTTTTTATATTAAGATATTTTGAAAATGTTACGAATTTAGGTTTTGTATGTTTGTGTCTTCCCATGTGGTCTTGTCACCCTGTTATTCTGCAGGGTCCTTTAAAATGTAATCCTTTGAGGTTAGTGGTCAATCTGTTCTCACTCTGTTCCTTTGTTATCTTGTGTTGGTTTGGTTCTGTTATCCTTGATCCCCAGGGAAGCGCAGAGACGCAAGTGATAAGGAACGGCCAACCCCTTATTTATAACATCTTAAGGAACTTCGAACGACAAATGACCATATGGTAAACAAAGCCTTTTGGTTTGTTGGGAGACAGCTGCCCTCAACAACCCATTCTAAGTGTGTAAGAACTCCTGGCCACTCAGCGGACTTCTCTGCGGACCTTTTAGAGAAAGAAGGGACCCGCAGGGACAAATCCCATCTGAGGCCTCAGATTATTGAATGATATGCCTGTTTTGTGGTCTGTTGATGCATGTTATGATGCGTCTTCGTTCGTACTTTTCTTACAAATGTGTCTGTAAAGATAAAAGATAAAATGAAAATAAAAATGAGATTCAAAGTGGAGGAGACAGAGACTATAGGTAACCGCGGAGAGAACCGGGCTTAAGCCCGGGGCTTGAAGTTCACGATATTGTCCCTCACACGCGTTAGATACAATTCCCTCCCTTAAGCTTCATAGTTACCATGCCGAAACATGCCTACTTTAACAAATAAAGTGAGTTAAAAGCGACCAAGGATTGGACCACTTTCTTCAAGAAATAACGCTATACTTACATGTATGATATCACGGCCAAAAGTTCTCTGTGCCTCCGGATGGCCGTAGCGAGGGGAGCTCTGGTAGGTGTTGCGTTTTTTCTTGAAGAAAGTAGTCCAATCCTTGGTCGCTTTTAACTCACTTTATTCGTTAAAGTAGGCATATTTCGGTATGTTAACTATGAAGCAAAAGGGAGGGAATTGTATTTAACGTGTGAGAGAGAAATAACGTGAGCTGCTTCAAGCCATGGGCCACGACAATGCCCGCGGTGTAAAGCCTGAATGTATGGTGCGAACAATTTATAAATGGAACAGTGGCTTAGGACCGAGTCATGTCATGTAAAAGAAAAGCTGATGAAAATTCTGACTCGACAGGAAAAGTCGTTGAGTCCCAGGATGTTGGTCCAACCCCCGCAACGTTGTCAAAGCAGATCCCGCAGCCAGCTCTTCATGAACGTGAAAAATCCACCGCTAAGGTGAAACGGAGGTACCACAGCGACTACATAGTTAATTTTTTTTTTTTGGACTGGCGACGACGAGGATCCTAAACCACACTGTGTGTTGTGCTATGAAACGTTAGCCAACGAGGGAATGAAACCTGCAAAGTTGAAGCGACAAGTGGAAACTAAACACAAGGAGTACATGGGGGAAAAGCCAGCGACGAAATTAACAGGATTCCTCTTATGGAAGCTGGCCACCGGGAGTGAGTACAGGACCATCAGCCATCTGTTTGGAGTCGGCGTCAGTACTGTATGCATATGTGTCCAGGCGTTCTGCAGCGCGGCCATCAAGGTGCTGCTTCCCATCCACATCAGAACCCCCGATGCTGATAAGTTGCTGGAGATGGCAACTTTCTTCCAAAACTGTTGGAGAGTACCACAGTGTGTTGGTGCAATTGATGGAAGCCACATTCCTATACTGGCACCAGAGGAATACCCATGTGACTACTACAACTGGAAAGGATGGCATTCTGTAGTTTTGCAGGCAGTTGTAGATGGCAAAGGGATGTCTGTGTTGGCTTTCCTGGAAGTGTGCACGACACCAGAGTGCTGAGACAGTCACAGCTGTGGGAAGTACTCGGTGACGGGGTGTTACTGGGTCAAAACAAGGTGACCATCTCTGGCTGTGACGTTGGACATCACCTGATCGGTGACCCAGCTTATCCCCTGCAGGAATGGCTCATGAAGCCCTTTTCGGACACGGGAAGACTGACCCCAGAACAGCACAACTACAACTACAGACTAAGCAGTGCCCGGTCTGTTGTGGAGATGTGTTTTGGGAGGTTAAAAGGAAGATGGAGATGCCTTTTGAAAATAAATGACAGCAAGCTGGAGCTCAGCAAGAAAATGGCGCTGACCTGCTGTTTTCTTCACAATATATGTGAGGAACATGGTGACAATTTTGCATTGGAGGTCACAGATAGGCCTGTTAACATTCAGCCACACGGGCAAGCTTTACCTGAGCATGGCAATTTGGAAGGGTCAAACATAAGAGCTGCATTAATGGCGTACTTTAACAGAGGGGATGAGTGATTTAATTTTAGTAACGACATCCCCATTTTTCTTTAACATTGTAACTGGGCATGTTGATGTAAGCTAATTGCAATTCCAGAAAAACTTTAGATAATGTGGTATATTATTCCCCCCCAATTCTCTTGTAATACTGCCTACGCTATTTGTTTGCAGGACATGAAGAGTTTCATACAATAAACAACACAGAATAACCAGTGTTTTTCAAAAGTTTATTTAAAATATATAATAAAATACTAATGTACAAAACCGTGTCCAAAATTAAAATAAAAGTGCAATTTACAAGGAAGAGGAACAGTGTTGTCTTTTGGGGTTTTGGGGTAAATTTGGACTTTATTTTCGCCCAGCCTCCATCACCGTCACAACACGTCCCATCAGCCCGAGCAAAGCGGTGTTTCTTGCGCTGATCTGCTCCAGTAAATTGTTGGTCACCACTCTGGAGGCCTCCAGGGATTGGAGGTGGCGCTCGTCAGACCTCTCCAGATACTGCAACAATTCACTGTCGTCCTTGTCCCGCTTTCTTTTTCCTGTGTACAAGAAATATTATATCAGATTTATATTGTATAATCAGAACATTTAAATACACATTTTAGCTAGGGTGACCAGACGTCCTCTTTTTCCCGGACATGTCCTCTTTTCGAGACCTAAAAAATGCGTCCGGCAGGGATTCCAAAAACGTCCGGTATTTTGCCTCGTCGCAAAAACAAAAACAAAATATTATTGTTATTTTTTTTTTTTTTTTTGCCTCGTCGCATATTTGTGTTTCTGGGTCTTTCACATAACCTACTAGTTATTACCATTGTATATGTCTATGGTTATTACGGCCTTCCAAGTTCTGGAAATGGTATCTCCCTTACGTTCCACCTTCTTGCGCGAGCTGACTGTAGAGAGAGTCTGTCATTGGGCGACCGATCTCAGGGTTGCCAGAGCCACGATAATTATCCTCCAAATACGACCATTTTGAGCCTTTGGTACGTTACTTTGCCATTTCCAATCTGGCAACATTGAGCACCTTGCCGCTTCCACTCTGTTTACAACAACACATTACATCTGCAGCCATGCCTAAACGTAAATGTAAGTTCACGGACGAACTAAAGAAAAAATACCCATGTTTTCGACTCGGCCGTGATGCTTCGGAAGCTGAGTGCATGACATGCAGAGCAGGCACTTTCGTGTCAGTGGCGAATAAAGGTGGCAGCGATTTGGAAGCTCACGTGCACTCTGCAAAACACAAAACTGCAGCAAGAGGAGAGAGCTCATCGAGTAAAGTGACCGACTTTTTTGTGAGTAAAACCGACACTTCTGTTACGGCTGCAGAGGGTACCCTTGCTTTTCACACTATAAAGCATCACAACAGCTACAGATCAATAGACTGCACATCTGGTTTGCTAAGAAAGATTTTCCCAGATTCGGTGACAGCTCAAAAAATCTCAAGTGCTCGCACCAAGACAGAAGCCATTGTTAATGCCGTGATAGCCCCACATTCTGTCGAAGTTGCACAACGCTGAAGTTGGCATCCGATTCGCAGCATCCGATTCGGCTTGAAAACCACTTAGAATCTTCAAATCGGTCCTGATTGAAAACCACTACACCTAGACTCTTCAAATTTGGACTACATTATTAGTGGTTTTTAATCAGGATCACTAATGCGGTCTGGACCCCTAAAAAGCATTAAAATGTGCCTTTATCCCATTTTCACAAATGGGGTAAAGGTTTCACAAATCTGAAACTATGTTTTACATAATGTATAGCCTCACTATGATAATTTAGTACAGATTTGAAGAGTCTAGGTGTAGTGGTTTTTAATCAGGATAAGTTCTAATGCGGTCTGGACCCCTAAAAAGCATTAAAATGAGCCTGTATTGCATTTTCACAAATAGGAAAAAGGTTTCACAAATCTGTAACTATGTTTATTATAATGTATAGCCTCACTGTGATAATTTAGTTCAGATTTGAAGAGTGGTTTTCAATCAGGACCGATTTAAAGTGGACCAGCTGCTGAATCGGATGCTGCGAATCGGATGCCAACTTCAGCGTCGTCGAAGACGCTAGAATATTGTATTTGTTATCATTATTGCTTTAATATATGAGGAGGACTGAAAAGTTTCTAGTTTTCTTATTTTAATGTGGCCATATAAAGAATTTATTATTTAGAATGTTTTATTTGTTATCATTATTGACACATTTAAATGCCACAAAAAAGTTTTACATTTGCACTTTGCAATTTTGTTAAAGTTCAATAAATAGATGTTCATATTGTCATTTGTGTCATTTTTGTCATTTCATTTGTGACATTTGTATGCATTCACATGGTCATGGTGCGGCATGCTATACACTACACCCCCCCCCCCCCCCCCCCCCCCCCGCGACGAAGTGTCCTCTTTTTTACAAACTCAAATCTGGTCACCCTATTTTAGCAGGGGATTAAATATCCTGCTAAATGCAGATCATAAAGTCATTTATTGTTTCTTGCAGGTAAGTGTAGCTGGAGTTGGTTTGATACGACTATAGTAGGATGTTGTCAGTATTTCACAGGGTGTACAGATGACTACACCAAATCTTTACTGTATGTCACAGCCTGGTGGTAAGATCAATATATCTTAACGTTTACATGGTGTCTGTTGTGAAGCATACTTTATAAATAACACAACATTTTTACCTTGTCTGGCAGGTGAAGTGTTGGAGCTTCCTTGGCTGGACAGTGATGGTGATGGTGAAGGTGAGCTACAACTCAGCGGCGGTGGTAGCTCCGCGTTACAATAGTCTTCTACGGCAGACAACTCTGTAAACAACAACAATGCTTTAAAACACAAACTTTTCCCCAACAATGTATACGAGGTTAGGCCCTTGTGGAACCAAATGCAATGTGTGTAGGAAGCCTGTAGTTGAGCAATGGCAGGTGTTGCACGATCACATTTTATATTGTTACAGCGATAGCTCAAGTAGGAGGCTTGTTATTATCAGTTACAGTAGCTAGCTAGCTGCCGGGCAGCTTACATTATATGAACACATAGCCACGGGACTTAACATAATCCTAATTATAAAACGCACAGTAAGGTACATGAATAGGTGGTTGGGAGACGGAGTGAAACATTTGAAAAGTGAAACTTACCGATATCAGGGGTGCTTTGGATGAGCGACTCGTCCACCATCAACTTCGCAGCCGTCGCAGAATTCAAGGCCCCGGTGATTTTGCATGCCGGTCTGTCGCCGAGGACCGAGTCAGGCCGTCCATTGCCGCTTCGCCCCAGGTCTTTTTTCTGGTCCCTGAAGTCCTTCAACTTTTTCAATTTATTGACAATCTGCTCGGCGCTCCGGTCATACCCCGCCGCAGCCATCTCCCGCTGCAGCTGCTCGAAGACAACCTTCGTCCGGGTTGCTCCCTCTAACCTCTTCTGGACCTCGGCAGAAGACCAAAATCCAAGGTGACAGGTTGTCTCCTCCACGGTCCACTGAGATTTTGTCTTCCCGTCCATCGTTCACTTCAGTGATTTAAAAATGCCGCCCTTCGTTGGTCTTCCTGGGATAACCCCGCCCCCTGCCCCCTGCATAAAAGCAGTTCTCGTTCTAGCCCAGCTCAAAAGTGGGGCTGGAGTTGAACCGGTTTTTAGGGGCCGGAGCCGGTCTGCCGGTTTGGCGGTGTGAAACCAAAACACTGGCCCTAGCTCCGAACTTGCCCGGAAACGGCTCCGATTTTGCGGCGGTGTGAAAGGCCCAACAGAGAGGTGCTCCAGCACCACATAAAATGCATGACTAGAACACTTTCATGATCAAGGAGGAGGGACAGAACCTTCTTTGCCCACCAAGCAGCTGAAGGAGATGGTTTTGGGGAGCGGTCTGGACTGGCCATGTCCTCAAAGTGAGCCACCAAGACTCGGTGGCTGTTACAAACGATTTGAAACAATAGTTAAGTCAAAGATGTTCATATTCGTTCGTAAGTTGAACAGCGAGGTAAATGCCAAATGCAACGTGTGACATAAGCAAATAATGATTAAATAATGGTTTGTTTAATACCTTTATGGCACGATAGATGTATGGCAGCCATCGAGCACCACGGAGTGTAATGAGCCTCAGGACCTTCTCCTCCAGTGCCTCAGCAATTTCATGAAGCTCCCATATGGCTTTAGGGGAGAGTGGTATTGGTCATACAGATTAACAAACTCCTCCTGTAAATTGGCCATCTCGGGGTGTTCCTTAACCGCACGTTATTGCTGTAATAGCAATCGGACACCTTGCCGCCTGTTCTGGGAACCAGGGCACGGAGGTGGGGGAATTCAGTGAACGTCATAATATGCAATGTGCATATTATTTACAATCTTCTCCCGGAGTTTCTCCTCCATTCGGAGAACACCCCTCATGACCGGAGGCATCGGTGCGTTACCTCCAAGTGATGCCCGTTGATGCGCGCTCACATAGGAGATGACGCTTACTCTGGCCATGTGCTTTCAAAATAGGATGTCTAAATGACTGCCATCCATTAAACAATGATGTTCTGTAAATACAATTCAATTCCAGTAAATGTTTATAAAAGCTTAATACTTTGGCTATGTTTTCCCGTAGCTGTAAAATAGAAGTCTTACCTGTCGGCGATGGCAGGGAACTCAATGCACACTTTGCATAGGAGAACATAATTTTCCAAATTGTGCTGTACCCATGAAAATTCCACGTTCCAGTCGTCAACAAATTTACGCTTACAATTTAATTAGTATATTTTCGGATTGCTTGGTAGACCTACTGTTGAAGCGTGAACGGGCCTCTTCTTGCCAGGCGCTTGACCTGGTTTTGGGGGGCTCAGAAAACTCATCGTAGCTCTTAGTGGAAATGTGAATGTTGGCTTCGACACATGTACATGTTTAAAAAATAACAAACTTTTTTTTTGTTACGGTCACATTGTGTCATCACGTGATTTCGGTCCACCGTTGCAACCTATTATCGCCCAGTTATATGTAGACCGGCATGCTTTTATCTGGATTATATGCAATTGTACGTAACTAAATGTCCAAGGTAATAGCAAAGATATGTATTTTTAAAACGTTCACGTTTCTTGTAGGCCTAACTGAAGAATCACGATTGCATTTCTGGCGGGATCAGGCATGATATATAGCCTACGTGATTAAGGGAGGTATTATAGTAGCCTATTCCATATTAATTTGGGACTGATTAGAGCTCACTGTCTTCCCTTTATCTGCAGCTTACATTTGTATGACTCTGGAATCACTTTCTGGCAAGTACGGTAGATGAACGTCACCAAGACAGCAATTACAGACACAGACCTTTTCTTCGCTTTAATATCTTATTTGTTGGACAAACATAAACCCGACCAAAAGAAGGAATAACGATAGGCCTACTACACACTACGGAACTGATTAGTTTAGCTCAGATTTCAGCACCAACCAACAGGTGTCGCGGAATCTATGACCGAATTATCCTCACTTCAAATAACTAAAAACATGAGGAATCGGAGAGTCCGGATCAAGTATTTGACAGAGACTTTATTGCTACCCGTAAGCAAGCAACAACAAAGCCGAGTGAGGTTTGCAAAGACACTGCAGAATGGTTCTCGTCCTGCTCCTTATATCCCCAATCATTACACATTACAAAGTTGGACTTTCATACAATATTGATTTGCATAGCATGTTTTTTTGGGTCATACTGTATTTTCTGAACATTGCTGAATAGTTCTTCAAGGAAAGGGTTCAAATCCGGGATTGCTTTTAACTCACTTTGTTGTTAAAGTAGGCATGTTTCGGTATGGTAACTGACTATGGAACGAAAGTCTAGGAATCGTGTTGAACACGTGTGAGAGATAATAACTCTAGCTACTTCGGGCCACGGGTAGAGGCCCGTGACCCTTCGCGGGTGTGGGAGAAAATCTCTGACGCTCTCTACCTCGAGTCCACAGGTAGAGACCGTCAAGTGGGCGTGGCCTATGTAGTGGGCGTGGCCCGGGGTGACGTAATGGCTTCAGCTTCTTCGCCTAACTATAAAGGTGATGCCTTCTGTGGTGGAGCAGCCTTCAATAAGGTCTTGCTCCCCTTGTGGCTATGTATAGTATTTACGGCTTATATGTTTGGTCCTGCTTCATTGGGTCTATGTGTGGGTAGCTTAGATTCTTAAAATACGTAACAACATATATTAACCTCAATGCAAACAGATAGATGATGTATATGTGTGGATGTCAGCATATTCTCATGTTTTCTAGGTCACAACTGTGCCTTTTGAACATATATTATCTCTATGCAAACAGATAGATGATGTACATGTGTGAATGTCAGCATTGTCTTCAGAGAGCACATCAGATAATAATAGAGTGAACCCACTCACTGGCGCCACATAACAGCTAACATATAGGGGAAAGGTGATCAGCTATCTTCCACCATTAAAGTATCTACATGATATGTAGGCCTAATAATAATCATAGTTTAACATAAAATGTAAGTTTAATTTCTACCATACAGGTAGCCAGCGTAACTGCGCGCACACACCCGCAGGCTGCCTGGAGAGGAGGAAGAGAGAGGGAGAGAGGGCGCTGCTGCTGGCTGCCGCACGCGCGATCAATTGCAAATATAACAATTTTGTGTGATTTGGCGGAAAAAAAGGTTGTTTTTCCGTTTTAAAAAACACTTCCATCAATAGCCTTTTTATTAACAAACCCTCAAAAATTCACTTGCCCATTCGGGCAACCAGAATGGGCAAGTTTACTTGCCCCGGGCAAGCGGGCAACCGTTTGTGTCATTGGCTGAAAGGTAAAGCACTGAACCCACGTCTTTTTAAAGCTCTGTGTGAAGAAATGGGGATCGAACACACAAAACTCCTGTTCCACACTGAAGTTCGCTGGCAGTCGCGTGGCAAAGTTCTCACCCGTCTATTTGAACTGTGAGACAAGGTAATGTTATTAATGCACCACAGCGATGAACTGTATGACTGTATGATTTCCAGTAGCTCGCAAAGTTGGCATACTTGGCTGATGTTTTCAGCGCTCTCAATACTTTGAATGTGGCGCTGCAAGGGAAGACGTCACCATCTTCAATTTCAAAGACAAAATTAAAGTCACACGCATGAAAATGGAATTATGGCTTGGCCGTCTCGATCGGAGAATTCGACAGTTTTCCCACATTTGCTGATTTTCTCCTCACTGCTGTAGAGGACATGGATAGGAGCACAGTTGCATCCTTCAAGCAACATCTGCAAGACCTCCACTCGCAGCTGGGAATATATTTCCCAGAATTAGACACAAGCTTTGAGTGGATCAGAAATCCATTTGGGGACAAAACGCACAATGAGCAAGTCAGTTCCAAACTTTCACCAAAAGAGATTGACAGCCTTTGCATCAGATGGGACAATGAGAACAACTTTCAGGGAGAAAGGATTGACCGACTTTTGGCTCCACATCCAGCCTGAGCATTCTGAGCTGGCTGACTCCGCTCTGAAATTGTTGATGCCATTTCCAACCACCTACAACAAAAGATTTTGCATCCTTGAGGGATGGGTTAAAAAGAATGTCACTGTACAAGCTGTGTGACCAGGGGTCTCATTTATAAAACTGTGCGTGGGATCGTTACTAAAAATGTGCGTACGCCCAGAAGCCAAGTTTTGCGTGCGCCAAAAAATATTCAGATTTATAAAACCCTGCGTACGCACAACGTACGCAATCTTTGCTTTATAAATCACAGAGTGCCTACAAGTGTGCGCAGCTGAATCAGCTTCACCTTCCGCCCTGTACACGCCCCTTTTTAACCATAAATGGTCAATGCAAATGACCTCATGAATTCGATCTGCATATAAAACAGACTCAGATTCAAGTATTATGTCTTGTCGGAAACAATGGCAGAAGTACTGAGAAAAGCAAAAAAGCGAAATTTCACGGAGGTTGAAGTGGAGACACTTGTGGGTGAGATGGAGGCCCGAAAGGTAGTTTTGTTCGGCGGTCACGGGATTGGGATCGCCAACAACAAAAAGCAGAGTGAGTGGCAACATGTTGCTGCAGCAGTGAACTCTGTCAGTAGCACGGAGCGCACAGTCCCAGAATTAAAAAAGAAGTGGTCTGACAGAGTTACATATTTTTATGTAGCCTAGTGTTATGGTCCCTAAATACCTTCTCCCTCCGAATCCTGCCATTGCAATGGTCCGCCAGAAGTGCCATATAGTGCAGCATTACCACGGCGCAGACCTCTGTATTTATAGGGTTACGGTAATAAGACTGACCGAGAACACCTTGGATAATCAGTTTGTAATCACCCACGTAAAATGTTCTTGAACATAACCCCTTTTTAATGCGTGATTTGTCATGAAAAGCATCAAGAGTAACAGACAACGTTTGGTTTGTGATGAGGAGTGTGGCTTGGTTTTCCACACTTGGGATTTAATTGACATTTGATTATGTGTTTACAGTTAATGCTGTTACTGTAGTCGATAAAGTCTCCAAATTTCAACCCCCGACTGGTTGAAGGATTTCGGGTTGCTAGTTTATGATGCTAAGAACATGAAAATGTTCTGTACATTTTGTAAGGAAGCCCCATTGGCAATGGCAAGCTCCTCTCTGTTTATAACGGGGAACCCTAATCTGAAACGCGATGCTGTGGTGAAACACATCGAGTCCACTAGGCATTCTCGCTGTCCCGATTTCTATATCGCACCCAGCCCAATAACACCCTGGTACGGTGGAAGCCGAAATTGGTGCTGTTTTGTGTAGCATAAATGTAATCTTGTCTATTTATTTATCTTAATTTTGCTTTAGTAAGTTGTTGCTGTTGGTGTGTGCAATTTCTGCACGCTAAATGTTTTTTTTTTGACAATTTTTCAGTGCTACGGCTCGCGCCGTGGGAAAACCCAATAGCGATAGCCTTTAAAGGCGAAGCCTATGCGACATAGAACGTTCAAATTCAAACGATGCCCAACCCTAGTTGTCGCTCTCTGCAAAGAGTACAATATCCGACGGCACCACGAGACTAAGCCTGCTAACTTCAAGTGGCATTTCCACCCCAAACAGAGGTACGAAAGCGAAAGATTGAAGCACTGTCAGCCAGCTATGCACATAGTTCCAGGATCTTAGTCCGAGGCCTGACAGATCAACAAAAAGTCACCAGTGCGTCCCTTAAAGCATCATGGGTGCTTGCATGGCACAACAGGCCGTTCACTGATGCTGATGTGTTCAAAGAGGTCATGGTGACGTTTTTTCGAGGAGCTGGCTACGGACAATTCCATGGATGGTATCATTGCTTCAGTGAAACAGGTGCCCCTTTCAGCCAGGTCCGCAACTCGCCGCATAGACGCACTGTCGGATGATGTGCTTGGAGTGATTATTAATGGCCTCAGTCAGGCCAGTTACTTTTCCGTAGCGATCGATGAAAGCACTGACAACTCAGATGTAGCTAGGGTTGCCAACTTTAAGAAATTAAAATAAGGGACGCTCACCACAGGCCCGACTCCTGTGGGGCGGGGCGCCCGCAGCAGTGGTATGTTTTATTTTGTGCTGGTGTTTTTAGTAAAGGGTTGATCAAGAAAGGAATTAGTCATACTTGAAGCTTGAAATGCTTTATTATCATAAAACATTCTCTTATAAAGTGCAGTCAATTAAATCTTGAATGAAATCTCTTTGTGTGGCGTGTGCAGCAATGAACTTTTAAAATATAAACTAAATAAACTGAGAACTTCATGTTACTTTTTAAGTGCATAACTATAGGGACTCTCTTTGAACATTTTTACAAAAAAAAAACAGTACAAATAAACAACAAAAACACTCATGTAAAAAAAGAAAGTGCAAAACATTACTCCTTCCCTCAACATTACTCCTCCCCTCAAAACTGTTACTTCTTTTTCCAGGTGTACTTCTTGTTACTCCTTGCAGCACTGAGTAACTCTTTGTCTTTCAAAGCGCTGTTGTAAAACTCTGAACAGGACTGCTCAAAGTTGAGAGTGATCAGCAGCTCACTTCTCATGAGCTCTGTGGAGCACCTGTTCCTGCAGTCACTCCATTTGTTGGCCATTCTGGAGAAGATCCTTTCCACACATCCAGTGGATGCTGGGATGCTCAGGATGTGTCTGGTGATAGACAGCATGTTTGGCAGGTCAGCTACTCGAAAGAGAGCCACCAACCTGGCAGCCACACCTTTGGACTTCCATTCATCTTCAGCATCTTCTTTGAGCCTCTTCAGAATGGGTTTTGCTGTGGAGCATTCATCATAAAGTTCATCCATGTTGACTTTATGGATGACGTTGAGCTTGGTGGTCACCCTCTCAATGTCAGTAAAGGTCATGGTGCCATGGTGCAGAGAGAGAGGTTGCAGTGAGAACAACCAGTAGTCTTCCGAAAAGTTGAACCATTTCTCAACATATGAGAGTGCTGTGTTGAGGAATACAGTAAAATCTGCCCTTGCCATGTCAGCATCAAGTGGAAGGAGACGCTGCAGCTTAAATTTAGTTAAGTAGCCATAGAACTGTTAATCTCGTCTCTGTGTGAGCTTTTGCTTGAAGTTTTCCATGATGGAATATAACTCAACACAGGTGGTTTCATCACTCTCCAGCTTCTTTACAACTTCCTCAAAGAGAGAGAGGATATTATTGCAGAAAAGAAGGTAAACCTCCACAATGTCTCCATCTTCCTCAGTTGAGTCCTCACTGAAATTTAACAATGCTCAGAGTTGTTTGGGACACTCCTCCCCCCAGGCTGATGAAGTACGATTTCAGTGCAATCCAGGTGTGCATTAGCCGGGTGATGGCTGGATTAAGGGAGAGCCAGCTGGTTGTGACATGTCGCAGAATTTCCTGGAACGCAACATCACAAAACCTACAAAACTCTTTGAGTGATTCTCTTCGTTTGGCAGATGTGGAAAAGAAGGCATAGACCTTCAGCACAACATTTTCCACATCTACAGTGAGCTGGTCAAGAGCATGCTTCACTGAGTTGTGCAAAATATGGGCATGGCAGTTTCCTTGCAGCAGATCTTTTTATTACTTCTTCCAGTTGGTGAAGACAGAGTCTTGAATTCCATAATTCACATTTGTGTTGTCTGCAGTGCACTAAATGCTGTCACATGATCCAACGATAAGCCAAATTTGTCAAGCGACTGCTCTGTGAGAGCTACAATCCCAGCAGCGGACTCATCTGCATTTTCAATGAAATCCAGCATTTTGTTGGTGACCCCGCATTCTGGACTGAAGTATTGAACAGCAAGGGGGAACATCTTCCTGTTGCCTTCATTTGATGCATCGGTCTGAATGGAAAATGGGAGGGGTTTATCTGATGTTAGGGCCTTAAGAACATCAGCCACTGCCTTTGGAGCAAGGACATCTTTAACCACTGCCTCTGCCTTTGTTCTCCCTATACATTTCTTTTACAATTTTTGAATCCAGGAGAATCTTTTGATTCAGTTTATGTGCACAGTCAACACTGTTGTAGCTGAGGTTGTGTCTGACTGTGTGGTACACCTGTGTCACCTCAGCTGCGGTAATATAGAGAGGAAGAGTGGGATGACATATTGTTGATTAAATTGAACATTTGTCTGCTGCCTGTCTTGTCACTCGAAAATAAGTCAGGTCATCCAAACAGTTAAACCACACTAATAATATAATTGATGTAATGATCACTGAACACTGCATTCCTCAAAAATATAAAAATTGTGACACAGAATACACAGAAAGCTCTACAAACATTTTTAATCTAGGAAATGTATGTATATTAAAGAATAAAGGTTTTCTTTTAACAAATGTATTTTTTTATTTATTAACTGTTAATCCATTAGTATGAATTGTTCTTTAAATGGCCATATATAATATTTATATACTTCTGTATATTAAATAAATGGTCGTTCATTCGACTTTTAAAACTCAACATCCTAAACAATCAATCAAACCACAACAGTTTACTAAAATAGGCTCTGCCCATGCACTGCGATGTTCTGGCAAAAGCACAACCAGATAGGAAATCAATCACAACATAATGTCCCATACCGTATCAACCTCAGGAGATGATTGGGGTATGAAGAACTGTGACACTGACGCTTGGGTCTTCTGTGATCTTTCGTGTCTGCAGTGTTGCTCTCCTGTTGCATGCTGTCTGATGTCAGACAGCCCACCGTGCGCCACTGAAAACACTCGTCGTTTACAACTTGCCTTGTAAACATCTCCATTGACGCTGTCCAGCCAAGGATGTGCGTCTTCCCACTCACGTCCGTACTTCGGCAAGCGTTTACGCTTTTGAGGACGTGGTGGAGTACCTGGTGTAGTGGGCATTTTTAAAAGGCGCGGGTTTTGTGAGTAGCGCCGGTGTGTGGTGTCTGTCGCTAGGCAACCGTGACCACCAAACGCATGCGCAGACACACAGATGACCGGAGCGGGTCTTGCGTAGATCCCGCCGCGACAATTT
Source organism: Gadus morhua (assembly GCF_902167405.1). Classification (NCBI taxonomy): domain Eukaryota; kingdom Metazoa; phylum Chordata; class Actinopteri; order Gadiformes; family Gadidae; genus Gadus; species Gadus morhua. The sequence continues at coordinate 24,740,986 of NC_044065.1, forward strand.
CGCTGACCGTAGTATTCCCTGTGTTTTGTTTTGATCATTATTGTTAGATTTAGTATTTGTGTGTGTGACAGTCATGTGTATTGGACATTTATGGAAATGCGGAACAAATTGCCAAATAAGGGACGATTCCGTATTTTACGGGACGGTTGGCAACCCTAGATGTAGCCCAGATGTGCGTCTAAGTTCCATGAAGAGCTGCTTTCTCTCATCCCATTAGAAGGGCGCACCACTGGGGAATTTATTCTCAAAGCTGGAGGAATTGTTTATGCTGCATCCACTATCATTTGATAAAGTGAATCTAATGGTGACAGACGGTGCTCCTTCAATGGTGGGAAAAAACAGAGGACTGGTGAGCAGAGTAAAGGAAATCGCCCCCCAGATGCATGCACTGCATTGCCTCATTCACCAGAGTGTCTTGTGCGCCAGGCTCAGTGGTGAGATGAAGGGGGTTATGGATACAGTTATGCGTGTCATTAATTTTATCAGGGGCACATCAAGCACCCAGCATCGACTTTTCCGGCAACTTGCTGCTGAGTCAGAAGAGGCCACATACGATGACTTGCTGCAACACAATGACGTGCGCTGGTTGAGTAAAGGCAAGGCGTTGGAGCGCTTCTGTGCGCTAGTGAAAGAAGTCCAAGCATTCCTTCAGTTGAGCAACAACAGTGCAGCATCCAACCACCTTGCCCATCTGGATGACAAAAAGTTCCTGTCCAATGTAGCTTTTTTAGCTGATGTATTTGGCCATTTAAACATGCTTAGTCTGCAGCTACAGGGTAGAGGCCGGACCATAGTGGACATGGTTGAAAAGCTGCAGTCATTCACGTGGAAGCTGGAGTTGTTGGAGTCTGATGTATCAACTGGCAGGCTCCTACATTTCGCTACACTGAAAACACTGTTACTGGGACAAGTGACAGACCTGATAGCGGAGTTCATCCAGCAGCTACGGGCCAACTTCACTTCAAGGTTTGAAGACTACTCTGTCCCAAAGGAAATCATCCCCTCGTTGAATCAGGCTGCATTTGAGATGGAGTTCATTGATTTCCAAACAAGCTCCTTGGTTGGTGATGCGCTCAGGAGTGCAGAGTCTGTGAGCATTCATTCATCCCATTGGCTATGTGGCTGTGTGGTGCATGTGTGTGTGTGTGTGTGCCTGCGCTACGCATTGACAGCAGAAGAGAAACGGCGTCTGTGAGTGCCTTTTGGGTGTCCTGCTCGGAGGAGTATTGCGCCATCAAGAGACTCGCGATTTAAGTGCTTACAATGTTTCCTTCCACATACACGTGCGAGTCGACCTTCTCCTCCATGAACGCAATCAAGACGCACGAGAGGAATAGATTGTCGCACAAAAATCTTGAGAACTGCCTGCGGATAAAAGTAACGTCCAAATCACCCGAAATAAAAAAAATCATGACCAATGGGAAATGCAAATTTTCACATTAGGTGAAAAACCGAGGCATGGCCGAACGCAAAACGAAACCGTAAACCACGACAACCCGCCTAAAATAATCCCCACAAGAAACCCCTGCGAGAAATGGGTTTAAACAACAACACTACGGTAGCCATGCTACATCGACTAGCTAGCTGTAGTTATTTACCATTTAGCAGGGTCCTCCTTCGTCTGTACAGTGTTTGAAATGTGTACGATTACTGTTTAGTAACAGAAATTATGTTTAATAACATGAATTAAGTCGAATTCCTCCAGTTTCAAACAGAGATCCAGCAGGGAGAGTCAGTGTGAGGGCAATCTGTCATAGGTCCTACAGGAAGAGTGAAAAGCCACACGACCTCAGAGTAGGGAGAAACAAAACATGTATATCCTAATGGTTCAAGTTTTGGGTTGTTAATGTGTCTCGAGCTGGTGATGTGGATGCAGCATAGAAAATAAGTCTAGTTTGCTGACATAAACCTTAACGTAGCTTTCATTGAACACCCCAGAAACGGTTCCTGTTTCTTAGATTATAAGTATATACGTTTAAGCCTATCCATGGTCGGGTACATAAGTCAGTGTTAGGTAAGTGCTGAATGTATACCCGGAATCTTGGATAGTCTTACCTGTTCAACGTTCAACTTACCCTGCTCTTACTCTATTATGGTTCCTGAACTCCATTTAAGATGTAAGTGTAGCATACGTTTAGGTGTTATACGTTTAAGCCCAGGGGTGGCCAAACTTGCTCTTATATTACTCCATGCACATGTTACTCAGACATTCATTAGATAACTCTGGAGTACCATAGAGAACAGGGTTTTTCACAACTGTTGCACTTTTAACTGGTCTTGTAATGGTCCTGGACAGTGTATTTTTCTGTATGGGACCTGCAAGCACAAACAGTTTGGCCATACCTGTTTAAGCCTATCCATGGTCAGGTACATGAGCCAGTGTGAGGTAAGAGCTGATTGTGTACCCTGAATCTAGGCTGGTTCTTGTTCAATGTTGTTCTTACATTGTTACACTTCTATGTTACCTGAAAGCCAATTAAGAGATAAGTGACACCGGCTTATTTGTGTGGATGTCAAGTAGCAGTATTTGAAACGGAGCAGAACTAGATGTTTATTCCCTCTCTCTCAGTTCAGTTAGTTTAATAAACCAGAATGGTTGCACTTTTTCCATATCCACTATTGCTTGAACCGTAAGCCTGCTGTGACCTCTCATATCTGGTGTTCTTTTATAGTAGTGACATAATGACTTCAACGTGACATGTAAGTAATTGTGTTTTCTTTTATAGATAACTTTTGAAAACAGCTCGCCTGTTACAATTGCTGCTGCTGAATGCACATGTGTTGCTGGAAAAGTCCTGTGCAATCACAGGACTAAAGAAATTAGGATTAAAGAAATTAGTTTTCTTTAATCCTCCTTATGCACCTCTCCACATGCACTCTTAGACGTGCAATTGACTGCGTCTGCCTGACATCCTCTCTACTCATTTGCTTTTTGTGAGAGAGAAAAGCAGGTCGGTACACCTTACACGCTGGGTTGCATTGTTGCATTAAAATGCCTACTACAGACCCGGGTGTTTTTGGTAGGGTTGAAGTCATCTCTCCGGATCGTTCTCATCCACTCAGCCCTCAGCGTGGAGTCAACAGGGAATAAATGGAAGCTAATTTCCTTATTGAATTTGGACGAGTTTGAACACTCTGGCACACAACAACATAGCGCTGAAATTCTAACCTTTTGATAGGCAAGTCGCCGTTCTTTAACTCGAAACACACTCATACTGCTCTTCAAAACAAACTTGCCGGGGTTTTGACGCTCTAGATGTCAAACGCTGGACCGGAAGCGTACCAACTCACACCGGAATACGGAAGTAAAAACCGTTGGAGACTCCTGCACCTAGCCTATTGTGTGGCAAATTGTGTTTATTATTTTTTAATAATATTTAACTGCTCTAACGTTTTAGGAGCATAGGCCAGTTTGCCGGGCATCACCCCTTTTTTGCATCAATGGGTTTGCATTGTTTTGTTCAATATTGTTGACATGTGTGGGCCGTTTTGACCCTTATAGTTTAACTGTCTTTAATAAATGAAAAACTGCAAAAGCCATTTTTGGTATTGGACAAGAATTTTAATTCCGGTGCATCCCTAGTAGATTATTAAAGGTCCCATGACATGCTCTTTTATGTATTCTTTAATATAGGGATTAGTGGTCAACTAACACAGTATTCAAAGACGTTCCCGAAATTCAGCCGTGGTTCAGAGTTACAGCCACTCCGAGCCAGTCGCACATTGAGCTTCCCCCAAATGCGCTGTTTTGGCGTCTGTAGCTATAATGCAAATGAGGAGGAGCGAGGCGGGTCAAGGAGAAGGGTGGGGGTGTGGCCCTGAGCAGCTTGCAGCCACGGTACCATGCGCTCTGTTTACAGTGGATGTTCGCAATGGCGAGGCGCACACAGCCTTTAGCCGTTCTGTAAATATTCTAGAACACACGGGAGTCCTGGAGCGCTATATCTAAATATTATCATATAGCCTGCATATCTATATCATATAATATATATTATCACAGTCAAAAGCTGTGTGAGCCGATATTATGAATCTCAAATGACCGCGTTGGGTTCTCCGACGTTCCTGGTTCTTCCACGTCCACATCAATGTGAAGTAGACTGAACCGCGACAAGGAGGAGAAAGGGATTGTTGCCGGGCAGCGCTTAGGCACCTCCGCCTCTGGCGGTGGTCCCTCAGCGGGGCTCAAGCGGGAGACATTCGCTTCTCAACCATGGCTCAGATAACCCCCACTACAGTCTCGTTGTGGAAATACAAGAGTCGTCAAAGAACCGACAAGAAACACTTGCAATACAGTGTGTGTACTCACACACACACATGTGGCGCTCGCACGGACGTGTCTCATTGGCGGGCCACCGTCTCTGGGCGGGCAAGGCAGAGTAAGGGGAGGAGCTTAGATGCTTTATGACGACATAAATAAAGACATTCCAAATCAGCGTGCTTGAGCCTCCGTTTTTTCAAAGGCGAGCTGTTGCATATTCTTGAAGAAAGTAGTCCAATCCCGGGTTGCTTTTAACTGACTTTATTCGTTATAAAGTAGGCATGTTTCGGCATGGTAACTATGAAGCATAAGGGAGGGAATTGTATCTAACGCGTGTGAGAGGAAAATACCGTGATCTACTTCAAGCCCCCGGGCTTAGGCCCGGGGTGGCTCTCTGCCGTCTACCTATTGATCTCTGCCTCTGGAGTTTGAAATCACCCGCTAGAGAGGACGTCAAGTGGGCGTGGCCTAGTGGGCGTGGCCGGGGTGACGTAATGGCTTCGGCTTCTTCACCTAACTAAAGGTGATGCCTTCTGTGGTGGAGCAGCCTTCAATAAGGTCTTGCTCCCCTTGTGGCTATGTGAGGGTAATGCAGCTTCTTAAAATACTTAACAGAGCAGAACAGCTAGTGCTCGTCTTACACCAAACGCAAGTATTAGCCAATGGGGGACCATAGGCAGGCTAGGGGAATTCATATTTATGTTAGAAAACCTCAAAGTGAGATTTTCATGTCATGGGACCTTTAATAAAGGTAAGATGCGATATTTATGCTTAAGATTTGCTGGTACTTTGGCGAGATCTTTTGTGTTTTTTGCCCACATATGGTCAGCTGTTTTAACTTGAAATAGTACTACTAGCCATAGCCTCCAAGTAGCCTAACTTAAATTATCCAGTGTTTGCGTTCTTACGGTGTTGGGTATAGACTAGTGGAGATTACGATAGTGGAGTCGGCAGAGTCAGTCTCTTGTTGACTCAAAGTGACTTTTGGTCATTCGCTTTGCTTGAATTATGGAATAATTGTGTGTGTGTGTGTGTGTGTGGGGGGGGGGGAGAGTCAATGGGTTTCGGTCAGAATGCCATGTAGATTGGATGGATGAGTGTTGTGAATTGAAAACAGCCAGCTCATGATGTGATATAAAGCGTTCAGCTATAATTAGTTTTAGCTTTTTCAATCTTGACATTTGTAGTGCTGTGTGTATACGTTTGACCCTTCTGAACTTAAACACGTAGGTAATAAGCTCCTCTTTGTTTATTTTGGTATAGTTCATGTCATGTCACAGCATCATGGAGCAGAACATAGTGGGTCATCATGTCCAATGCTTTTTGAAAACGCTTTCTTCATAAAACGTGTCAGACATCATTTTTTTGTGTAAATCGTATTAATTAGTAACTACACAGGTATCCCGTCTTTCAGAACCTTTCATGACCTGTGCTAAAGAAAAATAAGGTGCATCCCCAGCACTTTTGAAAATGCATTCCAGATTGCGTCTTTGTCCCCACCACATTTCAAACCAAACTGACGCCAATGAATAAGGGCATCAATGTTGTAATGCATGAAAAATACCCTTGTAAGTTACCTGTATTCTATGTTCTCATGAATAGTTTGAAAGGTCTTTCTTTTTTTTCAAAGTAAAATTCTCTTGAAAGTAAATCATATGTGGCTATAACCAGTGCTTAATTTGTCAAGTGGGAGCTCCCGGAGCGCTGAGGACGAGTAGAAAAAAAGCAGCGGGGGGGGCGGGGGCTCTGGTGGGCGCTTTCGAACAACCCACACTTATTTAGTCAACATCGCAAGAAATTAGCCTACTAAAGCCTCGTGAATGGGGATGTACCCAGAAAAAATAGTAAACATATGTTAGGTTGGAGAGACACACAGCCACACGTTATAAAGTTTACCGTTGTTTACTAACAGTTGAGGAATAATGTCATGCACTCGCAGGTGCGTCATTGAGTCATTGTATTCTCAACACAACAAAATACACCAAGTCCTTAAATGGATCTCCGTCGCATCAAAAGATGAAAACAAATAGATAGGCTACCTCATAGATTATAGTAGGCCTAGTTAGAACAACAATCTGGCATGACAACTTGGCCACGTTAACAAATAGATACATATTATTAACCAGAACAATACCAGAATACCACAAAAACCATAATAATAATAAAGTTCATTTTGGCCTTCTTGCCCCTCTTCTCCGCAGCCACTTTCGCTAACTCCTCGCAGATTTATCACACATCACTCAACCGACTCGCGTCACTCCAAGTCCAACCTCTCTTGCTGCACATCTGAACAAAACACACACATGCACACAGTATTAGCCACACACACACACACACACACACACACACACACACACACACACACACACACACACACACACACACACACACACACACACACACACACACACACACACACACACACACACACACACACACACACACACACACACCAGATCCAGCTGGCGGAGCGCACGTCAGAGCTTCCGGAGCGCGCTCCCCCTTGCTCCCCCTCAAATTAAGCACTGGCTATAACCCAGACAGAGGCCGGAAGTTGTATCGTGCACCTGACAATCGACGAACTAAGAATGCATGCTGTGAGATTCAGATTCGTCCAGACTTAAAAAGCATCGTTCCACGGGAAAAGTTTCTTGACAACAGAAACAACAAGGCCCAGCTCATTCTGCTCCTTGCTGAGACCTTCTAAAGAGGTGTGGTGGGATTTCTAATAACCACTTATCTAATTCACTTCAACTAGCTATAGGCAAGAGGAATCGGAGAGTCCAGGTCAAGTATAGATGGAGAGTTTATTGCCACCCGCAAAGGAGAGACAACAAAGCCGAATGGTATCCGCAAATACACACTCCTGAATTACACCCGTACAGCTCCTTACATCCCCAATCCTTACACAATACAAAGTTGGACTTTCATCAAATATTGATGTGCATAGAATGTTTTTCTGGGTCATTGTTACCAGGATGAGCCTTGCGGCGGTGGAAGGATTGGAGGCAGTATGAACGATGTTAGTAAGGCCGTTGGCCTGAATTTATTCCGGTACAAAAATGTCCATCAGGAGGCAAAAAAAATGAATAATGAATAAACACACAAAAAACGATCAATAATTCTAAATAACTTTCAATAATCGAAAAAACAACAGTCCTCCCCTCGGCACAAATAAAGCCCTTGGCTGATCTAAGCGCCAGGTGTTGTCACCCGCTCACCTCAGACCCTTCTGCCCCACCTACATGATTTGGACCTGAATATATCCTACCTGGCCTGACCCATACCCCTCTTAATTCAATTAACCCTCCCCTACACATTTCCGATTTACCTATCCCCACCCCTAGTTACCCACCTTACTCCAGACCTATTCGTCTAAAACCCATCCTGAAGTGGCGAACCTTTTGTTCGCCCTATGTGTTCCTGAGGCAGAGGTAGTCCGACACACATTTCTTGAGAAGCACGCACAGAGATTGTTCAACTTGGTGTTGATTTATTAAGCAATAACTCCGGTTGACTTTCCAGGAAAATAACTAAGCATAAAACAATGGAACAATGTATCCATTTGCGGCCAAAACAGGGTTCTTTCGTATTGGACAAAAAGGGCTTTTCAGTGTAAAATAATCCGTCAAAAATGCGTCCAATAATGCGATAATAATGCGAACTAATGCGAAATGTGCTACTGCGAAATGCGCTAATGCGAAATGCGCTAATGCGGTCAGAAAACTGTTGGCTCTCTGCCTTCCAAAACCCACACTCCAGTGATTAGCCTGCCCTATATGAGGGCCTCCAATAGGCTCCAGGTAGAGCGTGACACACCTACTTCCCCAGGTGACACAACGGACTAATCACCACGTCATCACAAAGTGCATAAATATACATATGAATGAAAGTTTGATCAATATTTCATACACTTTATAATTCATAACTAATACCTTTAGCCTTAGACTCAAATTAGATTTACTTAAAAATATTCAACACAAAAGACCTCTAAATGGCTCCAACACATCCTTACCCTCTACTTCCCTGACACCTTAAATATTCCCCAAGTACCCCAACACACCCCTCTCCTCTCACACACTTGGTCTCGCCCGTCTGACGTCACCCCCACACCGCACAAATGTTCTTCCGGACTTACCGTCGGGTCCTCCCGCAGCCCCCGGCACCCGGAAGCCAGCGCAACCGTAACGTGAGTGTTTTTACGATGTCCTTGTTTGTACCGTGTCCCATGCCCGGCTTCCTCATAACGTATGTTTTTTGTGTGTTGCAGGTGGCGTCATGAAAGTGTTTGAATGTTCTGTGTGTGTTAAATAAAAGGGTACTTGTAAATCCCGCTGTCAGTCCTGTTTGTGTCCATTGCCTGTGGTAACGGGCAGCCGCACCGTTACAGTCATACTGTGTGGATGTCAGCATATTCTCATGTCTTCTGGGTCCCAATGTGACCTTAGAACATATATTATCCTTATACAAACAGAGATGATGCACACTGTAAGCATCGTCTTCAGAGAGTACGTCAGATGGGAATAATAATAATAATACATTTAATTTAGAGGCGCCTTTCAAGACACCCAAGGTCACCTAATAGACTGATAGGAATAGACTGGACCCACTCACTGGTGTGCCACATGGCACATCAGATGGGAATAGACTGGACCCACTCACTGGTGCCACATGGCACATAACATCTAGGCTAAAGGTGATCAGCTCTTTTCCACTATTGAAGTATCTATATGATATGTTGGCCTAATAATAATCATAGTTTAACATAAAATGTAAGGTTAATTTCTACCACAGAGGTAGGATCAGTGTTCAGCTCTGATGATGCTGACGCCTCCATCGTGTCTGCGGCACTAAATGAGGCAACAGAATCCTCTGTTGAGGTGAGGACACATTTGTCCTGGTTATGCTGGTCAATCATAGGGCAAACCACCCGGTCTTCCTCACGACAGCTAAAGATACATCTTATGATGTCGCAAAGATTCCAGAGGCACTCCCGGAGAGGTACCGTCATAACTTATATTCCTACATAGCTTCTCTGGCTGTGATACCGTATCAGCAATTTCTGGGTTTAGCAAACCAACTTTGCTCAGCAAGCTCTGCAAGACTGACAAATCAGAGCGGGCCATGGATGTGTTCAGTGACATCAGAAACAAGAAAAGTGACATCATCAAAGCTGGCTATGAACTGTTCAAGATCATATTCCGTGGCATCTGAAGATTTGGAAGACTGAAGATTTGATATCTTCAGCAAGCAGGCCGCAGCTGGGAGCATTAAGCCTGAGAAACTGCCTCCAACTACAGGAGCTGCAGCGGTGCCATGCCGTAATTCCGACGCCTCATTGTTCCGACGTCTCAATGTTCCGAAATATTTCCCAATAGATCGACATGCCACTATTCCGACGGTTCAATGTTCCGAAAACGAAACCCATTGGTCCTGTTACGTATTTTAAGAACACAAGCTGTATTTCCCTCACTTAACCAATAGGGGGTAGGACCAAATATATAAGCCGTAAATACTACACATAGCCACAAGGGAAAGCAGGACATTACTGAAGGCTGCAATAGATACTTTAGCCACAGAGGGCAGCATCACAGACCAGGCGAGGAAAACCGAGGATTACGTCACACCGGTTCCTCTCCAAGTCTTCCGGTCCTCACTGAGTCCATAAAGAAGTCCACCTGGCCATGAAAACATTAGAGCTCTCTCGGCAGCGATTAGACATACGTGGGTTTGTGGCTAGGATCAGCTAGGAGAACACTCTCGCACGTGCTTAGAACACATCTTCAATCTCTCTTTACTTCAGAGCATCAGTTTACCATACCGAAAATACTTTATACAAATAAAGTCTCTTTAAAGCTATTCCTTTGGATTCGACCCCTCTTTCCAAGAAGAACATTGCAGTCCGAAGGTCCGTTAGTCCGACTTTTCGAAAAGGAGGCGCATTAGGCCGACGGTTTAATATGCCGAATAGGAAAAATAGTTGTATACCTCGCTCGCTCCCCCTCTCTCTCACTCTCACTCTCTCTCTGTCTCCAAATTACAACCTAGGCCTACATATCACGTTCACGATGAATTTTGGAGGGCAAAAAGACAACGCTTCACTTAATTTCGACACGGTGTTGCAGCACCATGGACAGAGAGCGGAGGTCTAATAATTCTCAACACGGGCACGAACACACACACACGCACGCACGCGCGCGCACACACACACACACACACACACACACACAGTGAGAGTGAGAGAGAGAGGGAGCGAGCGAGGTATAAAACTCTTTTTCCTATTCGGCATATTGAACCGTCGGCCTAATGCGCCTCCTTTTTGAAAAGTCGGACTAACAGACCTTCGGACCAATGGGTTTCGTTTTCGGAACATTGAACCGTCGGAACAGTGGCATGTCGATCTAATGGGAAATATTTCGGAACATTGAGACGTCGGAACAATGAGGCGTCGGAATTACGGGCAGGCCCCGCTGCAGCACAGCACTCTCTGCGGGCATATCTCCAGACCAGAGATTGGCTACAGCTACAAAGTCCATCACTGGATGTCCTTGAAGAAAGTAGTGTCCTTGAAGAAAGTAGTCCAATCCGTGGTCGCTTTTAATTCACTTTATTTGTCAAAGTAGGCATGTTTCGGTATGGTAACTATGAAGCATAAGGGAGGGAATTGTATCTAAAGCGTGTTAGAGGAAAATACCGTGATGGCTTCAAGCCACGGGCTTAGCCCGTGTCTCTCCGCGGTTGTACCTATTGATCTCTGTCCTCTCCATCTGAATCACACGCTTTTGCCCGTCAAGTGGGCGTGTCCCCTGTGAAGTGGGCGTGACCGGGGTGACGTGATGGCTCCGCCATCCTCACCTGCCTAAGGGGGCTGCCATCTGTGGCTAGAGTAATTATTGTAGTTAATGTGTTTGATCCTGCTTCCTAGTGGCTATGTCAGGGTAATGCAGCTTGTGTGTTCGATCCTGCTTCCTAATGGCTATGTGGGGGCAGCTTATGTGCTTAAAATACGTAACAGTATGGATGGAAACAAGGAAAACAAGGTTATGCACCAGTCCCTACAACAGATCCCATTGCACCGGACTACCCTCTGAAGTTAGTCCAATGGAGTCAAATGTATTTCTGCTTGTGGGAACTGTCATGGTAACTCTTGACAGAACATCAACCTGCCAGATGATAATAGTAGTGAGGTAGATGCAGGGGAGTTGGATGAGGTTTCTTAAAATGTCAACTGATAACACAAGTTTTGATTTGTAATTAATCAATTTTTTATGGATTTTGACTTATTTTTACTCAAAACTAATGACAGGGATAGATTCAGCACCCCTAAAAACCCCTAGTTAGCCATCTCAAAAGGCACTTTTTGGTACAATTTTTTCCTCACTATTTTTACCCAGGCCCTCTGGGCACCCCAACTTTTATTGGCTCTCAAGGCGATTCCCAGAGGATTTGGCCATGAATAAATTGGGAGATGTTATTAGACACCTATAGGAACACATGGTAAAAAAAAAGCTATTGGTAATAAATTATTTCAGGAAATGCCCAAAAAAAATACCTAACTTTCCCAAACTAAAGTTCATGTCCTGAAATAGTTTTGCCATGAAATGACTATGGCATGGAGTCCTAGTTATTCACGTTGGTCTGACTTCAAGTACTAGCAGGGTTGCCAACAGTCACGCCCCTGGCGTGACTCTCACGCTTTCACCATCAATCTCACGCTGTCACGCACACGCAAGAAATGTCACGCCAAAATAAAAAATCCTCCCGTTCATTTTCTGCTGGAGCAGACTAACAGCTGTAACATCTGCCTACCTACAACGTGATCACGGCAGTATTCTCTGATCGTTGATTCGCTGAAAACCACGCACCTGATACTAAGTTGCGTTTGAAAAGGTCAGAGAGAGTTCAGAGCCGGAGTCGGAGCCCACTGATGCGCGTTTGGGGATGGGTCGGTTGCGACCGATCCGTTCACAACCAACGAATCCCGAACGTGAACGACAAGAACTTGTTCCCCAAAACAAGAAGAACTGGTTCTTTGATTCTTTTTTTTAACATAAAACAAAAATATGGTCACGTAAATAAAATATACAAACGAACAGAGCTTCGTCTCCCCGCCACCTTATATCGATTAAGTCTACAACGTTCTCAAAGATTCAGCCAATGAGAGGTAGCAATGGTGTTGCCATGGCACCTGGGTAAACAAATGACAAGGTGGTACCGTCGAATTTGCGCGCTTTCTCTGTCTGACGTATCTTGGGTCATACCATTCGACGTGGGGCCACTAATATATCCCCCTACATTTCCGAAAATAGACTTGACCTCCATCTGTTTATTGGATAACCGCATTTCCCAATCCCATGAGCCTTTTCTCCGTTCTACGTCAATTCAAGAACAAACAAAGAAATTAAACTGCATTTCGTATTTTTTATTTATGACCATGAAAGTTCTGTAATGCCTGAATTATGAAGAATTAAATGTAAAGTAAAATAAAAATTATAAATATAAAACCATGAATGACCTATAGAGAGTAAGCAAGTGGTATAAATATTGGTGGGACGTTTGCCTACACAAAATAGTATATCTTGTCGATTTTCATGGGGGGTAGAGCCTAGCCCAGGGTATATCTTGGAATACTTGAGAATCGGGCTAGTGGCACTTTTAAATTCCCCAAATGATTCAAGGTGGCCCAGATTGTACATTTTGAAAAAGCGTTTCCATTCTTCAACTTTTTTTCATAGATGAGGGTTTATACTAAACGAGGACTATTTTGTGTAAAACATTTTTTTAGGGTTATGGGTCGTCCAAAAAATTAGCCGCTCACACTAATATTTTAGAGTCTCACTCCAGCCAAAGTCCCAAAGTTGGCAACCCTGTACTAGTATACCGCCGCTTCTACCTCAATTTATATTACTACGACACTACTATGTCCCAATAGTCAGTGTTGGGACACTAACTAGTGTGAAGGCCGATTTAGGGTCGTTTTAGACGCAGAGACGTAAGCACGTAATTTACATCCCCTTGCGTGTTGCAAGGGGATTCTCCGCCAGAACAGTAGGGGGAGCAACGAACGAATCTGGGCGTGGAAGTGGAAATCGCTGGCTTGTTTATATTTATAATTATCATAATTCGTTCTTGTGTTTTCTTCTTCTCCTTCTTCAAAATTCTTCATTCGCTTCTGTCACGGCCTTTTAAAAATGGCGCTATTATGCTGTAAAACCGGAAATGTGTGACTCCTGAAAGGATGTGGTTAGCTGGCCAATCACAGTCTTTGCGAGCTGCGTAGGGCCGTAGTGTTTTAGTCGCATAGTCAGGAATTCTGGGCGACGCACTTAAGCACGTAAGGGGGGATATTTTACCGCGCAAGGGGGGGTTATGTATCTTACGTGCTTACGCGTTACGTCTAAAACATAGCATATATCGGCCTTAAGATATATACCTTTTTTCTGAATTTGTTTTGACATGAAATGTCAATAGCATTAAGTCCTAGGTGTTCACATTTGTCTGACTACTCCTACTATAACTATACTACTACTATACTCCTACTTCTAACATAGTATTACTGTTACTACTTACCACTAAAATATCTACACTATCGAAATATCTGCAGCTAAATTAATGTTTGAGTGTGAGATATGTAATATTATTTCTGTTACGTATTTTAAGAACACAAGCTGTATTTCCCTCACTTAACCACTAGGGGGTAGGACCAAACATATAAGCCGTAAATACTATACATAGCCACAAGGGGAGCAAGACCTTACTGAAGGCTGCAATAAATACTTTAGCCACAGAAGGCAGCACCACAGACCAGGCGAGGAACCCGAGGGTTACGTCACACCGGCTCCTCCCACTACTTCCGGGCCGCGCTGTTCAGACCATAACAACCAACACATGGAGCATGGCTTCAGATTTCTTCCGGCAGCGATTGGACATGGGTTAAAGATCTATTTTTCAGCTAGGAGAATTTCTCGCACGTGCTAAGGCACATCTTCAATCTCTCTTTGCTTCAGAGTATCAGTTTACCATACCGAAAATACTTTATCCTAAATAAAGTCTCTTTAAAGCTATTCCTTTGGATTCGACCTTTTTCCTTGAAGAACTACGCAAAAATTTGGTGACCCATTGACGTTCTTGGAAAGTTCCGGACCGAGACCAGCGACCACGAGGCCGTCGGGAAGCAGTACAAGCTACTTACAGGCGCCACAAGAAAGGTAAACAGAACCTGTTGTCCATGACTGAACTTTGTATAGTTAGAATAGTCACATTTAGGTGAATAGCTTGTACTGCCTCCGTCTGGTTGAGGGGACGTGTGGTCTCGGCCTGGATTGAAATTCATAAGAGCCGTTTAGATACACGGCCTCGGATAAGCTAACAAATTAAATCACTAACTACCTCACGAAGTAAAGGGCTAGGAGTGTGTTTTATATGGGTTTGTAGATAGACTGTATCCAATCCCGTCTAGATCTAATGTTTGTACCACGTGGGAGACGTATTACCTGTGGTTTTTGTGTTATATGGTGAATGTCTCGAAGTTGAGCCGAGACCATCATAAGGTAAATGGTGAAAGCGCCGAAGTTAAGCCGGGCCATCATAAGGTTTATTTATTACCGGCCATAAACGTCCACACTCTTACGGTGGGGTGAATGATAGGTCAGGTTTTTAACGTTAATCTAGCTTAATTGCATATTAAACCGAAGGCTAGGCCTTTGTTTGACCTGGAGTTTGAATGGGTTTGATTCCTCCCGGCCCGGTTCATAAGAAAATCTGATGTGCATTTCGTATAGTATACAACGCAGCCGTAGAGGCACACTTGCGCAGTTTTTAACCCATCTGTTTTGAGTGCCTCGCTAACCCGCCGTGGGGACAAACTTGCAGGAATCTCATACTTCTTATAGAGATCTAATACAGTGCGTTTGACCAGTGCTATCTGGGTCGAACTTAACCAGTTTGTTTCTACCGCGTTATTGGATGTACCACGTGGTGTACGATTTAAAGGGACGGCGCGTCGTGGAAACGTGCGTTTCCTTTGTTCATACCTCCAGTCTTTATAGTCAAAGCCCTTTTTTGAAACAAAACGCCATTGCTCGTGAGCAACAGGGGGCTCAGCTAAAGTGTTACATCCTCTCTCTCTCTCTCTCCCCCCCCTCTCTCTCCCCCCCCTCTCGCTCCCGCTCCCTCTCTCTCTCGCTCTCTCGCTCTCTCTCCTGCAAAATCGGCAGGGGCCGAATGGTCAGTCTTTTGTTAAGACTGCATGACCTCTGACCTGGGCAAAAGCAGATCTCGCTCTCTCTCTCGCTCCCTCTCTCGCTCCCTCTCTCGCTCCCTCTCCCGCTCTCTCGCTCCCTCCCTCGCTCCCTCTCTCGCTCCCTCTCTCTCGCTCCCTCTCTCTCGCTCTCTCGCTCTCTCTCCTGCAAATCGGTAGGGGCCGAATGGTCAGTCTTTTGTTAAGACTGCATGACCTCTGACCTGGACAAAAGCAGATCTCTCTCTCTTGCTCGCTCCCTCTCTCCCTCTCTCGCTCTCTCGTTCTCTCGCTCCCTCTCTCGCTCCCTCTCTCTCTCGCTCTCTCCCTCTCTCTCTCCCCCCCCCCTCCCCCCCCCCTCTCTCTCTCTCTCTCTCTCTCTCTCTCTCTCTCCCCCCCCCCCCCCCCTTCTCTCTCCCTCTCCCCCCCCCTTCTCTCTCTCTCTCTCTTCTCCCCCCCCCCTCTCCCCATCCTTTTGTTTCTCTCTAAAAAATCCTATCGTGAAACCCTCCCCCCCCTCCCCATCCTTTTGTCTAATGTTTGTACCACGTGGGAGACGTATTACCTGTGTTTTTTGTGTTATATGGTGAAAGCGCCGAAGTTAAGCCGGGCCACCATAAGGTATTATTTATTTCTCTCTCTCTCTCTCTCTCTCTCTAGCTCACTCTCTCTCTCTCTCTCTCTCTCTAGCTCACACTCTCCTTAGCTCACTCTCTCTCTCTCTCTCTCTCTCTCTCTCTCTCTCTCTCTCTCTCTCTCTCTCTCTCTCTCTCTCTCTCTCTCTCTCTAGCTCACACTCTCTCTTTCTCTTGCTCTCTCTTTCTCTTGCTCTCTCTACCTCTCTCTCTCTAGAGATATGTTCTCTCTATCTCTCTCCAAACACACACTTAATCCCAATCCCGTTTCTTTGCTCACTGTCTCAACCCTAACCCTCATTGCTACCCCTCATTGCTACCCCTCATTGCTACCCCTCATTGCTACCCCTAACCGATCCCCTACCAAATGGGACAACCCTACCCTGTGACGTCATCATGGCCTCCCCGTGCCCCCTAGCAGATAACCAGACCCCTGGTAATGTTACAAGAGACAGACTGGCTGCCATTGTCTCGGGCAACGAGCAAGACCCATTGTAAAGATGTTTAACCTGAAATGGTATTTATATTTTGTAATTGGCATGTTTAAATAAAGTATTAAAAAAAATAAAAATAATAATACTATTTGTCCCTCGTAATATACCTTTATTTTGAATGTCACTTAGCTACATGTTAAAGGTGGTGCACTCACACTAGGCCATCTGGCCATTGGCCGTTTTCACACCTAACCGTGCTCAAATGGCCCCATTGTTCTCAGGCCTGCACTCACACTAGGCCATCTGGCCGTGGCCGTTGGCCGTCGCAGCTGTGGCCTGGCCACGGAAGGCTCTTGTACATACGTCATCACGTCGTAACACGTCATCACCAAGCGTCCGCTGCATGGACCATAATAAAGTCTGCCGCCAGTCAGAGTTTTAACAACAATGGAAAACAACACAGAGAACACACCAACAGTTGAACAGCTTGATGCGATGTTTACCGTTTAATGGGAAAGAAGGCTCGTCGCCTTTATTATGTCCGTGGTCGTCGCATTGACTATACGTCATCCAGCTCAGGTTGCGTAGCCGTGCGTGTGCGCATGTCGGCTCATTAGCATCTGTACCATAGCAGCCCGTGCCGTAGCAGCACACCTCTCCCAAGTGGCCAAATTGGCCCGGCCTGGCCAGACTGGCCACACTCACACAGATTTGAGCATGGTTAGGCCACGGCCAGATGGCCTAGTGTGAGTGCACCCTTAGATAATAATCGGTTATGAACAAGAACACTTTAGAAGAAACACTTTATTTAAATAAGAAACACTGAACCACACATCTAAAAATACACACACACGCATCTAAAAATACACACACACGCACACCTAAAAATACACACACACACACACACACACACTCTCTCTCTCAGCTTTTGAGAGAATGGTGGAGAATCACATCTTCTCAACCATTCCGCCAACTTTGCCTCACTCTCCTCATGCCTCGCCTGCTCCCTGGCACTCTCCTCTTGGAAGGGGTGTCTGGGGTGGTGGAAGAGGTGCCTGGGGTGGAGGAGCATGAGGGAGAGGTGGGGGGGGGGCTGGTGGCAGTGGACTCAACGAAGTCCTGAAAGAAAACGAATAAGAAGGAATTAGGAATTATATGCCAGAACTGGTTGATATGGCCATATGTTATGTACAATATATAATAGCTATGTACACAATATAGTACTGCCAAAAAATAAATTGATTAACCATGTAATATTACTAATATAATATATTAGTATATATAATAATACTTATAGAATATTACTAATATAATATAATACATTAGTATATATAATATTACTTATAGAATATTACTAATATAATATAATATATTAGTATAAATCTTATTTTTAACCTGGAGTCACTAGAACATGGAAGATCTGGATATCATACGACATGATATGCAGCCCGGTATGACCGGGCCGACTTTCGCGGGCCGCCCGACCCCGGTTCTCGGCCGGCAGCCCGGCCGTCGACTGGGCCGAGAACCGGGGTCGGGCGGCCCGCGAAAGTCGGCCTCGCGATCTTCCGCGAAAGTCGGCCGCGGACTTTCGCGATCTTCCGAGAGTCCACGGCCGGGCTTCGAAGAATATTACTAATATAATATAATATATTAGTATAAATCTTATTTTTAACCTGGAGTCACTAGAACATGGAAGATCTGGATATCATACGACATGATATGCAGCCCGGTCTGCAGCGCGGTCGACGGCCGGGCTGCAGAGCCCGGTCGATGGCCGGGCTGCCGGCCGAGAACCGGGGTCGGGCGGCCCGCGAAAGTCGGCCTCGCGATCTTCCGCGAAAGTCGGCCTCGGACTTTCGCGATCTTCCGAGAGTCCACGGCCGGGCTTCGAAGCCCGCGGCCGGGCTGCAGAGTATAATTAATAAAATAATTACTAGTTAATTACAGAGAAAACACTTACATTTGGGTTTTTCCAATCCTGTCGCATCTTTTCGCCCTCCATCTTGTCTAGGATATTTCTTGATTTTCAGTTTTCTCGCAAGGTATTGTGGGAGCAAGTCAGAACTGAAGTGCTTTGAGGGTGCCCATCGAAAATCTCAATTTTGAGAACAATGTTTTGGCAGCTACTTATTCAGCCAATGGTGCGAGTATAATTGGCACATTTCACTAGTCAATAGCTGGAAGTATTATATTGTATATTTCATTCCAATACTTGAGGTATTTAGTTTGATTTTGATTTAAATATCAATATCTAGTTCATAACTACAGTTTCCACACGCTCATTAAGTGCCCTCATCCTCTACGAATCAATAAATCCATAACAATAAGTTGAAACCATCGGTAAAGCAATAGTTTCTGAACACATAATATTTTGACTATAATTTTGTAACTAATAACATTCAATATCTATGGGAGAACAATATTTATGTATACATGTGATAATATCTGTAAAACCACTTTGTTTCTACTAGGCCTGCAGCGGATTCGAATTGTATCGGAATCCGTTCGGTTCGTTTACCACAGTTCGGAGCATTCTGGAGATCCGCGGATTTCGGTTTCATGAAGGCATTGCCTAATGTAGCGTATTTTGCCTACTGTAGCCTACGTCCGATACAAAAGGGTGTTTAGGACCCAGCGGAATGCATTCTCTCCAGTGCTGCCCGAGCCAATGAGACTTTTCCCGCCCCTCCCTTCAGCCTGTCAGCGACCCTCCGTCAAAAAAAAAGTCTGCCTTTTTACTATCACGGACATGATCCTAATCCGAACCGTATCCGAAACCGAGGCCCAAAACGGTTATCTGAACCGAACCGTGGACACACTGATCCGTTTCACCACTAGTTTGTACAGACATATTACTTTTGGGCAACCAGGAAGGTTGTTCCACAGCTTCAATATGGAATATTGAAAAGTAATTAAAGTTGTACAATCTTGTAACTCTCCCAGTCTCTCTCTCTTTCTCCCTCTGTCTGCCTGCCTGTCGAAAAGTAGGCCCTCCCTCACCCCCTCATGAAGACACCTTCCCATCTGCGTTACCCCCCCCCCCCCCCCCCACAGAATAGCTTTGTCTTTAATGCCCCACTCTGGTGTCGTTTTGAGTACTCGTCTTTAACGATTGTTCATGGTTATAGGTGGGAGGCAAGGTCCTCCACTATCGGTCTCTGTGAAGATCAAGCCACAATAGAACATTAACGAGAGTTCCAATCATTATGTCAGCAGAGACATAGTGTATTGAGAACACAAATTGCGGTTAAGTGGTAGCCTTATGCTATAAGGTACCACAGTTTTCAGCCGGACAGATATAACTCAGAGAATACTGCTATAATCAGCTACTACATACGAATAAACACTGCGTGAAATGTTCAAAGGTCAACTATTGCTTCTATTGGAGCGATTGCAATAGATATAATATCGTACCACAATATGCATGCATTATCTTGTATTCAACAATTAGGAAAGCCGGATTCCAGAACCGAAAGAAGTCCTACAAAAGGGCACCAACCCAGGGGTCTTGCATCAACCAGATCCCTGTACGGCAGTTACACAGTGATCTTAAAATAGAAATAATCATCTAGACTCCACATCATGAACGCCTTTAAAGTTGTCCATAGCGTGCATACCGCTCGTCCACAGAAGTCCGGGGTTATCCAGGCCTGGGGATTCTTATTAGAAGAGTTCTGGGATAACCTCCAATAGAGGGGTCCCCCCCAATAGAGGATCCTGAGGACAAGCGGTAGAAATGCATAGTTCAACAGACCTGACGAGGTCCAAAATACCAAAATAAGAAAGAATAAAATATATTTCATTGCAAACTATGAAAATAATAAAAGTCTTCACGTAATCTATGGTTAATAATTGGCAATATTTACAATTAAATTACATAAGTGATAAAATGTAATCCATAATTCATCATAATTTTGATTAACAATATACGTGTTACGTTTTTTCTTTACACGCCAAGACAGTGGATACTCGATTATTACAATATATCACAACCAGTTTCATGGTCAACCAAAACGCACAGCCGTACGTAACCCCGACTGTCCCCAACTGACAACGTTACGGTAACAACAGAAGTATGATGCCTAATATTGAAATGCAGATTTTTAATATTAAGATATTTTGATAATGTTCAAATTTAAGTTTTGTATGTTTGTATTTTCCCATGTGGTCTTGTCATCCTGTTATTCTGCAGGTTCGTTCAAAATCCTTTGAGGTTAGTGGAAATCAGTACTCACTCTGTTCCTTTGTTGTCCTGTGTTGGTTTGGGCCCGTTATTGTCAGGATCCTCGCATGGACTGTTGTTTTTGTCTCCCCCTACCTGTTGGAGTGTGATTGTTCTGGACTTTGTTTATGTTTGGAGCCATGTGTTGGTCATGTGTCCGGGGTGACACCCATGTCCTTATTTGGGCGACTTCCTGCCTTTTGTTTGTGCCCTCCATTTTCTCTGTCCACCTGTCCCTCATTTTGTATTGATTGGTGGAGTATTTAAACGCTGCCCTTTCTGCTCACTTTGTCAGATCGTCACATTAGGTACTGTTTGCTACCCGACTGCCACGTGAGTGCGACTAGCGTGAAGCTCTTTAAAGAGAGACAATAGTTTCTGTTCTTCCCGGTTTTGAACCCTGCCTGTTTGGATTAAGCCTTCTGCCTATCAGTTTTTGGATCTCCTGCCTGTAGCTGTCCGTCAGTATCTGTCTGCCTGCCTGCCCGTTTACGAACCCTGCCTGTACCTGGAATCTGATTTGCCCGCTGGACTGTATGGAAATAAACCCTTTTTGATCTGCTATTGATTCCCGTTCTGTGTCGTGACAGTACGATCTGACCAAGATGGAATCAGCAGATCTGGATCAGGTGAAAGCTGTGCTGGAGAGGCAAGGAGCGCTTCTCGGTCGACATCAAGCCCAGCTTCAGACAGTTGAAGATTCTCTGGGGGCCATCGCAACCAGCATCACAGACTTGGCGGCCCAGCTGCAGCAGGTCCAACTGGCCCTGGTGCGGCCACCCCAGCCTCAACTGGCGACACCGCCCGACCCCCCCGGTCCACCTGGTAACCTGTTCCGAGAGCCCCGTCTGCCAGATCCTGCACTTTATGCCGGGGAACCTGGAACCTGCAGATCGTTCCTTTCACAATGTTCGCTGGTGTTCCAGCTGCAGCCCGCCACCTTTCCGTCGGATCGGTCCCGGGTTGCTTATGTCATTACCCTCCTGGCGGGCCGTGCAAGAGAGTGGGGAACTGCGGTTTGGGACTCCAACTCCCCAGTCTGTCTCAGCTATCAGGCATTCATAGATGAGATGAAGAAGGTCTTTGATCGCTCGGTGCACGGGAGAGAGGCCGCCCGAGCGATGTTGCAGATCCGTCAAGGCAGGAGGTCTGCTTCTGACTATGCAATAGACTTCCGCACCCTCGCCACCACCAGTGGATGGAATCCAGATGCCCAGTATGATGCCTTCCTCTATGGACTCTCTGAGGCCATCAAGGATGAGGTCGCCACCCGTGAGCTGCCTCCCACCTTTTGATGACCTCGTTGAGCTTGCCATCCGAGTGGACAAACGCCTGAAGCAGCGCACCGGGGAGCGAGAGTTCCGCCCTCCTCCGAGGTCACCCGCCTCGGAGGCCCCTCTCCCGTTCCTGCCAGCGCCGGCTTACCCCAGCCAACCAGAGCCCATGCAAGTGGACCGTACCCATCTGTCCCCAGCCGAGAGACAGAGAAGAAGGGACACCAATTCTTGCATGTATTGTGGTAAACCGGGCCATTACTCCGCCCAATGCCCGGCAAAAGGCAACGCTCACCCGTAGAAGGGGGATTACTGGTGAGCGTCACTCCTCTTCATCCCTCTTCTACCATCCGTACCCTTGTCCCTGCCACGCTCTTTACAGGAGCTCATTCCCACCCCGTGTCTGCACTTATTGACTCGGGAGCTGATGGCAATTTCATGAACACCTCCCTGGTCTCTGAGCTACACCTCGTCCCAGCCCAGCTGAAGACGCCTCTGGAGGCAAGAGCACTAACCGGAGCAAGGTTCTCCCAGATAACCCATGTCACGCCCCCGGTGAGTCTACTCATTTCTGGCAATCATCAAGAGAACCTAGTGTTCCATATGTTAGACTCACCAACTGCTCCCATCGTCCTCGGCCGGCCCTGGCTGGTAAAGCAAAATCCACACATTGATTGGGCTAATAACACCATCCTAGGCTGGAGCACATTCTGCCTGAATAACTGTCTTAAGAATGCCCTTACCCCCCCGCCTGCAGTCTCACCAGCCACAGATGATTCCATGGATCTGTCTGAAGTACCACCTGAGTACCTGGATCTCAAGGCTGTGTTCAGTAAAGCCTGTGCAACCTCCCTGCCACCGCACCGACCCTATGACCTGGCCATCGAGCTTCTACCTAGTACGTCACCTCCTAGGGGCCGTCTCTATTCCTTGTCTTCTCCCGAAACCGCAGCTATGAACAAGTACATCTGTGAGTCACTAGCTGCCGGTATTATCCGCCCCTCTTCCTCGCCTGCTGGTGCCGGGTTTTTCTTCGTAGGGAAGAAGGACGGCACCCTGCGTCCTTGTATAGACTATAGGGGCCTAAACAACATCACTGTGAAGAACCGCTACCCTCTGCCTTTGATGTCCTCAGCTTTTGAGTTGTTGCAGGGGGCCAAGATTTTCAGCAAGTTGGATCTCCGCAGTGCTTACCATCTGGTCCGAGTAAGGGAGGGGGATGAATGGAAGACTGCATTTAATACTCCTTCAGGTCACTATGAGTATTTAGTCATGCCTTTTGGTCTCTCCAACTGCCCAGCTGTGTTCCAGGGTATGATTAATGATGTCCTGAGGGATATGCTTAACAAGTTTGTTTTTGTTTACATAGATGACATTTTAATTTTTTCTCCGTCGGTTTCCCAGCACTCCCAACATGTCCGTAGTGTCCTGCAGCGCCTTTTGGAGAACCAACTGTTCGTTAAAGCGGAAAAATGTGAATTTCACAAAGAGACTGTTTCCTTCCTGGGGTATGTCATCACAGCTGGAGGGGTCCAGATGGATGGTCCGAAGGTAAAAGCAGTCACCGACTGGGAACGTCCAACATCTAGGCGGGAACTACAAAGATTCCTGGGATTTGCTAACTTCTACCGGCGGTTCATCCGTAACTACGGTTCTCTGGCTGCTCCCCTAACCGCTCTAACCTCCTCCAGGGTGAAGTTCACTTGGTCACCAGCTGCCGAGGCAGCGTTCAATGACCTGAAGAGTCGTTTCACATCGGCCCCGATCTTGAGCCAACCCGACCCTGACCGTCAGTTTATTGTTGAGGTGGATGCCTCAGACGTTGGGGTGGGGGCTATTCTTTCTCAGAAGTCTGGGGCAGATCAGAAGGTCCACCCCTGTGCATTCTACTCCCACAAACTCACTCCCACTGAGCGCAATTATGACATTGGCGACAGAGAGCTATTGGCAGTAAAATTGGCCCTAGAGGAGTGGCGTCATTGGCTGGAGGGAAATAAGGAGCCATTTTTAGTTTGGACGGATCATAAGAATCTGGAGTATCTACGTTCGGCTAAACGCTTAAATCCCAGGCAATCTCGTTGGTCTCTGTTTTTCACCCGTTTTGACTTTTGTCTGTCCTTCCGACCAGGATCCAAGAATGGTAAACCGGATGCCCTGTCTCGTCAGTTCCCAGATTCGGATCCTGCTCCTGCACCTAGCACCGTCCTGTCCCCACAGTGCCTCATAGGAGCTGCTAGATGGGATATTGAGACCATTGTCCGCACAGCCCTGTCTGGTGAGTCCGCTCCCAGGTCCTGCAATGGGGTCACTCATCCAAACTGGCCTGTCACCCGGGTGTCAGACGTACCACTGCGTTAATCAAGCAACGCTTCTGGTGGCCTGCTATGGAGCGGAGTGTGCGTGAGTTTGTGGAAGCCTGTTCTGTATGTGCCCAGAATAAACCATCAAACCTACCACCTGCTGGCTTTCTACAACCCCTACCAGTACCCCGGAGACCCTGGTCCCACATTGCCCTGGACTTTGTCACTGGTTTGCCACCTTCTCACGGTAACACTACAATCCTCACTATCGTGGATCGCTTTTCCAAATCTGTGCACTTGGTCCCCTTACCCAAGTTACCCTCTGCCAAGGAGACAGCGGACTTACTCGTGCAGCATGTCTTCAGGCTACACGGGCTCCCAGTGGATGTGGTCTCAGACAGAGGTCCCCAGTTCACCTCTAATTTTTGGCGTGCTTTTTGCAACCTTTTCGGTGCTAAGGTCAGTCTGTCCTCAGGCTTTCACCCCCAGTCAAATGGCCAGTCGGAGCGAGCCAACCAGCAGATGGAGACAGCGTTGCGGTGCCTGACGTCACAGGACCCTACAGCCTGGAGTCTTCAGCTGCCATGGGTGGAGTACTCCATGAACTCCTTGCCATCTGCGTCTACTGGTCTGTCTCCGTTCCAGTGCTGCCTCGGCTACCAGCCTCCATTGTTCCCGACCCAGGAGGAGGAGGTTGGGGTTCCCTCAGCACAGACATTCATCCGACGCTGTCGCAGAACGTGGAGGCGGACCCGGGCCACCATTCTTCGCTCGCAGACCAGAATGAGGAGTCAGGCAGACCGTCGCCGCATCAAGGCTCCCCACTACACCCAGGGGCAGCGGGTGTGGCTTTCCACGCGTGACCTTCCTCTGAAGGTGACTTCCCCAAAATTGAATCCACGCTTCATCGGCCCCTACACCATCTCCCAGGTGGTCAACCCCTCTGCGGTTCGCTTGAACCTCCCTCCTGCCCTCCGCCGCATCCACCCCACCTTCCATGTGTCCCGTGTCAAGCCCTTCCGGTGTTGCCGTCCGGGTTCCAACTCCGGCCCCAAACCCCCACCACCCCCCAGACTCGTTGATGGGTCTGAGGTTTACACAGTTCGCCGCCTGCTCGACGTCCGCCGTCGGGGTCGGGGCCACCAGTATCTGGTGGACTGGGAGGGCTACGGCCCCGAGGAGAGGAGCTGGGTCCCTGCCCGGAACATTGTTGACCCCTCGCTCATCGAAGACTTTCACCGTCAGCATCCCGCTCCTACCTCGGTCAACGCCAGGAGGCGTTGGTAGAGGAGGGGGTACTGTCAGGATCCTCGCATGGACTGTTGTTTTTGTCTCCCCCTACCTGTTGGAGTGTGATTGTTCTGGACTTTGTTTATGTTTGGAGCCATGTGTTGGTCATGTGTCCGGGGTGACACCCCTGTCCTTATTTGGGCGACTTCCTGCCTTTTGTTTGTGCCCTCCATTTTCTCTGTCCACCTGTCCCTCATTTTGTATTGATTGGTGGAGTATTTAAACGCTGCCCTTTCTGCTCACTTTGTCAGATCGTCACGTTAGGTACTGTTTGCTACCCGACTGCCACGTGAGTGCGACTAGCGTGAAGCTCTTTAAAGAGAGACAATAGTTTCTGTTCTTCCCGGTTTTGAACCCTGCCTGTTTGGATTAAGCCTTCTGCCTATCAGTTTTTGGATCTCCTGCCTGTAGCTGGAATCTGATTTGCCCGCTGGACTGTATGGAAATAAACCCTTTTTGATCTGCTATTGATTCCCGTTCTGTGTCGTGACAGTTATCCTTGATCCCCAGTGAAGCGCAGAGACGCAAGTGATAAGGAACGGCCAACCCCATATTTATGACATCTTAAGGAATGATGACTTAGATGACCATATGGTTAACAAAGGCTTTTGGTTTGTTGTGAGGCAGCTGTCCTGAGCAACACTTCTGAATGTGTAAGAACTCCTGGCCACTCAGCGGACCTCTCTGCGGACCCTTTAGAAAATGAAGGGCTCCGCAGGAAGAAATCCCATCTGAGGTCTCAAATTGTTGAATAATATGCTTATTTTTAGGTCTGTTGATGCATGTTACGATGCATCTTCATTCGTGCTTTTCTTACGAATGTGTATATATATAGATAAAAAATAAAATGAAAATAAAAATAAGTAAAAATATAAAATGAAAACAAATGGTGGATTCATATACCATGTGTGAATGTCCTCTTGTGTGTGTCAGAGCCACCAAAATAATGGAGGTTACTCGACTGTTACATACACGAGGGGATATTGAAAGCATACCACATATAAAACTAAGATAATTAGAAAATGGTTCATTATAATTAACTTGCAATAACATTTGCTTCACCCAATATCTTCTGAATTTTTCTTTTAGGTTCAGTTTTTGTTTTGTTTTAGAAATGTCACCCTATATTTAATACCCAGATGTACATGATTGTTGTGAGTTCGGATGACTCTTATTCTACCTAGTTTAGACAGTTTTAACTGACCTGGCTCAAGATTCCCCCATAGACTTGGTGTCAGACGTTGGATTGTGGCGCTCCTTGGGAGCCTCCGAGCCACGCGTTAACCGACTAATCGTTCCTGCAGTGTTCTGAGGTGGTGACGGTGGAGCTCAATGGGAGGCTCCGGGAGAATTCACAATCACAGAATTCAAGTGGGTCAGGATTAAAAGGTTGAATTAATGTATCGATTTGATGTTGACCAACAAAAAACTAGATAATTATAATAATAAATACTGTTCATGTAATGGTATAGTTAGGTCTGGGACCTGCGTAGCTAAAAAAACTGTTTTTGAAATAGTAATGGACGTGTCCGGGACATGTATAGCTATAAATAAGTAAAGATGAAACTGCGTTTTACTTTACTTCACTTTGCTAAGACATATGCACGTTTGATGTGGTATGCAAAAGGCAGAGAATAAGGCGTATACACGATTGATGTGGTATGCAATGTACATAGGAGTGAATCAAGTGTGGACAACATCAAATGCGAACAATACGTAGAATAAATGAAGATTAGGTCATCCAATATACATAGTTAGTGTAGGACAATCGGGTACTATAATAAATAAATAAACCTTTCAAAATGCCACTGCTGCTGCTGTAACGCTTTGTTACAACATCAGCGTCTCATAGTCTGATATATTTTTTTTACTCAGATAAGTTACGGCACACAGGTTTACTGACTCATGAAACATTTACGGGTTACTGCATTTAAGAACAGCGTGGTCTCAAGACGGCTGTATAGACCCACCACTATTGACCTTTGGTTTTGTATGTAGGCCTACTGGTCTTCATTTCTCTTCACAATAGATTGGTTTATGTACAAATGATTAAGGAAAGAAACTTCAACTTGGTTGCACTACACCGTTTTTAGGATTGGTTAATTTGATGCGCATGGCTGAAGCAATGCGCAAGGGGGGATGTAGTGTGAATATTAAATCAAGGTTGAAGGTTGAAATCAGCTCAGAATAAGGAATGGAACACTCAAAACAAAAATTTAAAATCTGTACAAGCACTAAATAGAATTGGTTAGATGAAGGAATACAAATGAGGCGTTATCAAACATATTTGAAACGCATACAATTTTCAGGTCCAATGTTTCCAGAAGCAAGATGAGTACCGTGTATCACTCTGACACAGCTAACTTTGCACGTAATGCTTACGGTTAGATTCATGCTTACACTTACATTTCTAGGGTCCCATAATGGACTTCCATTAGAACAATTAAAAATAGAATTATAGGAAATATGTTTTTGAACAACTAACTGCTGTACATGAGTTTGTATTTCTACAATAGAAACAAAAGTTCCAGAACCAGATGCAGACACACCCGGAGCCTATAAAACTACGTCCACCGAGCAAGGAGTAACAGTCACATGAGGAAATCAAATAACGGCAGGATTTGAATCGGTTCTGTTTTGGTTGTCCACCATATAAAAAAGATGCATATATATAGTTTGGATAAATTACATGTATCATAATCAGCAACACTTCGTTCAGTTTACCAGATAAAGTTAAAAGGAATATATATAGATATTGAAATGTTATTGACAGAGCAAGGAGGGGTAAATGCGATGATAGGCACAACATGTTGTACTTTTATCCCCAAAAACACAGCTCCGGATGGGTTGGTGACCTGGGCGCTGGCATAATAACAATCCCTCAGGTTAGAATTGGCAGAGAACTCCGGCATTAATGACCCTTTCACAGGATGGATGGAGAATATGTTTGGGAGGTGGAAAGGCACGATCCAGTAAGTGCCCGTCGCGGGAATAAATGCAGAGACCGTGTTAATTGTCACCGGCTGCCGTTGTATTCCCTGCGCACGAGGGCTACTGCATCTGCTGATCACCACAGCAGTGGGCGCTACAGAAGTGCGAAGTGCCATTCAGGTTTACATGGGGATCAGATATGATCCGATGAAAGTAAACGATACATCACCTGAGGGGCCCGACCCTATCCAGCTGTAATATGTAAAATAGTCAACACCTATACTATTCTAGTAGAATCGCCTGTATATAAGATAATCAATATCCCGGATTTACTTGAATAACACATTTTAAAACAACCATACCAGACTATGGTTGTTATTGTGTAGTGTTGCTTGGTTGCGAGTGCAACCCGTTATTTCTGAATCGCTGCATTGATAATGGTACTGTTGATCTTCCTTGAGACGGTTGTTTACAGGCCACCTGTTGCTGACACGATGACGACGGAGAACCTGTTTGGAGGCTCCCATGATGTAAAAGTAACCTCTCTGTGAGCCGAACCCTTGACAAGGAGGGACGAGTCTTGGGTTCATGAATTACAGGCCCGACGGCGACAGAAGAAACAATGGCTACGATAATAACAACGCCCAAAACCACCCACATGCAATACACGAAGATCACCTGAACCACCCAAATCCATGCTAGCCTATCAATCATTTTGAATTTTTTGAATTTTATTATGATGACTAATTTTTACTTTACTTTTGCCATGTAAAATAATGACCTGTATTTCCTATGAGACCCACAATGTGAATACCGTTTCAGTATTATTGGAAACGCGTAGTGGTTTTTCTCTATTCGATAGAGTTACTCCCACACGGTTGATGGTGTTGATGTTTTTTCCTACTTTGATTATGTTTTCGGTGTGGTAAATGGTGTTTATGATTTAAAATATTATTGTATGGTCATCTGAGATGACCAAGGAGGGATTGTTACGTATTTTAAGAACACAAGCTGTATTTCCATCACTTAACCACTAAGGGGTAGGACCAAACATATAAGCCGTAAATACTATACATAGCCACAAGGGGAGCAAGACCTTACTGAAGGCTGCAATAAATACTTTAGCCACAGAAGGCAGCACCACAGACCAAGCTTCCGGGCTGCGCTGTTCAGACCATAACAACCAACACATGGAGCATGGCTTCAGATTTCTCTTGGTAGCGATTGGACATGGGTTAAAGGTCTATTTTTCAGCTGGGAGAACGCTCGCACGTGCTAAGGCACATCTTCAATCTCTCTTTGCTTCAGAGTATCAGTTTACCATACCGAAAATACTTTATACTAAATAAAGTCTCTTTAAAGCTATTCCTTTGGATTCGACCCTTTCCTTGAAGAACTACGTAATATTTCCTAAAGGATCAGCTTCCGTAGTTGTAGGAGAAGAGTCGCAGACGCCACTGGCCGGTAGCTAAGCTATCTAGGCTACAAAACTACTCAAATAAATCCAGAGTCAATCGGGACATCAGGCTTTGGGTCCTAAAAATAATCTACAGATGGAGGATTTTGAGGACATAAAGAAGTCGCTCAACTTCCTGACGGAGGAAGTTGCTGCTGTCAGGAAGCAGAAGAGCAGTATTCTGGACCTCGTAAAAGAGGTAAAAACCTAACGGATCCAAAACGCCGAAAAACATAAGCAACTTGCCGACCTGGAGAATAAAGTAGCAGAGCTAGAACAGTACACCAGGATCAATAATGTAATTGTCACCGGGCTGCAAGTCAAACCCCGGTCATACGCCCGGGCGGTGACAGCTGACAGCGAGGGGGGGGACGGTGAACTGGATGCCTTCCTGCAGTCCAAAGGGATACACCTGAACTGCAACAATATCGAGGCATGCCACCCTCTGCCGAGGAGAAATAACAGTGACAAACCGGCCATAATCATCCAGTTTGTAAATAGAAAGCACAAGATCGCTCTGCTGAGAGAAGGCAGACGTCTGAAAGGAACGGATGTATACCTAAATGAGCATCTCACCAAACGCAACGCCGAAATAGCCAAAAACGCACGCTACCTCAAGAAACAGAAAGAAATACAAAACACCTGGACCACAAACTGCAAGGTTTTCATCAAACTCAACGGGCCACCGAAGGAAGCTAAAGGGCTGGTAATTAGAGATGTTGCAGAGCCTGACAAATACCAATAATCATCTACTGGAATATGAGGTAACATGCAGACACACACACAATCATGACACACTGACGGAATGCAGTCAAATACACCTGGAAACAACACCCAAATATATCAGAGGATAAGCGAGCAAGACCAACTGGAGTTAAAAACATGTGATCACAATCTACAGGATTTGGAACATGACATAGACCCGGACAATAATTTCTTCTTGAATATTAACAATGACAACAATATACTCTGCTACTACACAGATGACCAGTATAACCGGAACATTACATCAAAGGGCAAACTATCAATCATACACTTTAATAATTTAATTTAATAGCAGAAGTATGTATGCAAACTTCAATAATATCAAGGAATATTTAATTAAATTCACACAACCATTCAACATAATTACCATATCTGAAACATGGATCAACACGGACAAAGGGATAGACTTCTTACTAAAT
Source organism: Gadus morhua (assembly GCF_902167405.1). Lineage (NCBI taxonomy): Eukaryota > Metazoa > Chordata > Actinopteri > Gadiformes > Gadidae > Gadus > Gadus morhua. The sequence continues at coordinate 24,772,212 of NC_044065.1, forward strand.
GGTTATGACCTCAGGTATAATAACAGAAAAAACTTGTGTCGTTAAACTTTAGGGATTGGATTGTATGACAACTGTGGTGGATAACTTACTGGAATGTATAACAATTGAAATCTGCAAGGAACACAAATGTCATAATGAGCTGTATATATAGGGCTCCTGGGTCAAGCATTGAAATATTTAAGGACTGGATAGAGGGCATGTTTTCTCAAATAAACAGCAAAATAGTTTTTATCTGTGGATATTTCAATATTGACCTGTTAAATCCTAATAAACAACATTATAGATGAATTTGTCAATACAATGTACAATATGAGCCTAATTCCGAAAATCCCCAGACCCAGTAGAGATACATCCCACTGTGCCCCTTTGATTGATAATATATTCACAAATGAAATCGAAAACAACACAATAAGTGGATTATTGATTAATGATATCAGTGACCACTTGCCAGTCTTTACCATCTTTGACTGCAATTACAAGAATAAGCCAGATAAACAAACAGAATACAAACGAGTGAAGTCAGAAGAATCCATCAACGCACTAAAAAACGCAAACCGGTATCACGCCAAGGCGTAAAATAGATACGTCTGTCCACATCGCAAGGCGTGTTCAGGGTCACGCTTTGCCTGACCAAAGCGTCACCCTGAACACGCTTTATTCTCCATTCGAAATGAATGGGGGAATAGCACCAACAGGGGGCGATACGTTCTCCTAGCATTTGGTGAAATTGTTACGTAGCCTATATTAATCTTCATTATCGGAATGGGAAATGCAATATTTTAGGACAGATTCACCATTAAACGTGTTTCTAATGACATTTCTAGTGAGAAATGTACATTTTCCTTGCATAATCTTCAGTCAGTGAATGTGTATGATCTTTATTAATCTTTATTATCTGAATGGGAAATGCGATATTTTAGGACCGATTCACCGTTAAATGTGTTTCTAATAACGTTTCTAGTGAGAAATATACTTTTTACTTGCATAATATTCAGTCAGTGGTTGTGTCTGTTCTTTGGTTTTATAGTTATTAGGAAGATTTTATCGGCTCGCTCGCATGTTTCAACGACGTCAGGTTACTAGGGACGCTGCTTTCGCTAAACTAGCAGCTCACGTGTTTCCTGCGTTTGTGTTTTTAAACCGTTACTTTATGTAACTTTAAATGATATCATCTTGTTAGAAACACGTATATCTGAGAGCAGGGGTGAAGTCTTGTTTAGATTGCTGTCAGGTTAGCCTGCTGCAGCCATATCCTCTCGGTACAGTTGTTATCATTTAGCATTAAGTAAGCCTGGCCACCATCGAAGAAGAAGAAGCTGGTCCTCGCCTCCGTTTCTCAATTTGCGTACTTGTGCGTGCTCGTGTGCTCGTGGACTCGTGAAACGTCATCATCGTCGTCGTTGCCCGAGCACTGTTCCAATTCGAAGTACGCATCAAGCGAGTACTGTCGTAAAACCCGGAAGTGTTCTTGATGCGTGCTCGATCTCGCCGTTTCACCGAGCATGCATCGGAGGTGGCTCGTGTGTACTTGCAACCGCTATAAATCCCAGGATGCATATCCCACTCGCAGCAGTACGATGGCGGACAATATGGAGAAGACGCACAACTGTAGCTTGAGTTACTCTTAACTTATATATATATATTTATATAATATATAATATAATAAATAATAATAATAATATAAGATAATATATAAATAGATCTATATAAAGTCGTGTGTGTATAGCTTATACACATGTGTCGTGACATATTTTGTTGTTCAATCAAAATTGTTCACGGTCCTTTCGGGATTGTGGATTTTAGACACGCTCGCCCTTTCGCTTCAAAAATAAAAAAGGCAGGGATCGTCCGTCTTGGCTTCGTGGTATTTATTTACCGAAAGCAAAAAGCAAACATGAGGATCAACATAAACCTTTTCCCATATATCAAAAGAGCTGTCACTGAGCGGTTTTAAAACTGTACCGCTTCCCGTCTGGCTATTCACCTGTGACTCTTCTCCTAAATACCCACAGGTGCGCTACATTCATCCAAATACTGCGTCCCCAACATGTCAAATGCAAAATATGTTTTTACTAAATGAAAACAGATAAAAGAAACATTTAACTCAAATAACCAAGCCCAAACCAGCTTGTATATTAATTAATAAATCAAACATCATATCAAACCAAAAATGGCTCTAACATACCAGCCCCTAATTGCTTATTACATAGCAATTACTCAAATTATTATACATCATGGAGCCATTCTAACTAAATATAGGATATCTGTCCCATGCAAATTGTATACTGTAGTCCATTATTTGTAAATCCAGCAAGATCAGTAGTGGGTGCGTGTGTATGTGTATCAGGTCCTTGTTCTTCTAGAGATCTTAATCCTGGTGGTCCAGAACATAAAGTCTTATAGCCCCTCATCCAGCAAACAAAGCGTCATTATTGGTCTTTGGATGATGTTGGTCTTGGTTTTAACTAAGACACTACGTACAAGTCCCTTTGCCCCTGGAAGGGCCTTGACTACGCGTCCGAGTAGCCAAGAGTTCCCTGGTGCATTGTCGTCAATTATCACGACAATATCTCCAGCAGTGAAATTCCTTTTGATTTTATTCCATTTGTGCCTTTCCTGCATAGGTGGAACATATTCCCTGGTCCATCGTTTCCAGAACAGGTCTGCCAGGTATTGAACCTGTCTCCACCTCCTGCGTGAGTATAGGTCCTCTCTCTAGAACAGTCCGGGGGGGGGTAGTATTGGAAATGTTTTCGATTGAAGTAAATGATTTGGAGTTAGAGGTTGAAGGTCGTTCGGGTCATTTGTCCAATCTTTGTTCCTTTTAAATGGAGTACCGAATCTTTTTGACCAATCGAATGAGTCTCTCCCACACTCCCCCGTGAGAGGTCCTGAGGGAGGGTTGAATGTCAAGTCAATTCAGATTTTTTCCGTTTATGGTAGACACCATAATGTGGTCTATACAATATCTTGCCATTTTCCAGTTGTAGATCCTCTGGAGGAACCTTTTCAGCATATCCTTTTTTGATGATGTCACTCATGAAGCCTTTATAGTCAGTAGCATAGACTTCATCCCTTTGAAATTTCCTTTTAATGTGAAATGTTCGCTGCTCAGCCATTTGGCGGTTGTTCGTCATTATGATTTTCCGATCACGAAGAGGCAAGGGTAAGTAGTAGTGACCGTCTTTGAGTGTAACAGAACTGGATACAATCTGCATGTACATTCGGTCATCAGCTGACATTTCCCTTTTTTCCTCATATCCTTTCTCTGGGAAGTCGTGTGCATACTGTTTCTCTAGAAATTGCTCAAGGTGAACAATTGAGATCCGGTTCACTAATGCCACAGGATGTTCATCGTCTGTGACAGGGGACCTAAGTGGACCATTAACCACCCATCCTAGCAGTGTTTTTACTGCATATGGACCATCCCTTCGTGAATTGATGATTTTCCATGGTTCCATAGCCTTTGGTGCATTTACTCCTATAAGAAGTTCCACGTCCGCATCAATCTCTTTGACCTTGATTTCTTTTAGATGAGGCCACTTGTCAAGGTCCAGCTGGGTGAGTATGTTTCTCTTTGTAACAGGAATATTTTTCTGTGTATATACCTTTGGCAGTTTCAGGTATACATCCTCTTCAATATTGCTTACTTCTAGGCCCGTTATTTCATAGCTCTTGACCGTCTTTTCTGTACCCATGGTTTGCAGAAGGACTTCAGTTCTACGGCCGCTGGTGTTGAGCTCCCTCATTAGGTTCTCTGTACAAAATGTATCTGTACTGCCCCGGTCCAGGAAGGCATAGGTAAGTATACTTTTACTTCCATTGCATAGTTTTACCTGCACCGGCACAATAGCCAGGATACAGTCATTACCAGCCCCAGTTCCTTCACCTTCTCCCAGTGAGACGAGAGCACTGCTGATTGATGTCTCTTCAGGCTTTGGTCTCTGTGGTGCATTATGAGGTGAAGTAACATGCTGAGATCTTTTGATGTGCAGAACGGTAGGGTGTTTGAAATTGCAAGTTTGACAGGTCATTCTCTTCACACAGTTTTTGCTCATGTGTCCCAATTTCAAACATCCAAAGCAGAATCCATTATTTTTAAGAAACTCAACTTTAGTTTCACGTGGCTGTGCATCCATCCGCTTGCATTCTGATAATGGATGCTTGCCAGCACAAAATGGACATGAGTCATAAGGAACAGCAGACATTTTGTATTTAGCAGGTGACTTCCCTGGCCTCGTTTCTTCAACTCTGCTGTCTGACACCATTTATACTGTGGTAGCAAAGCTGCTTCGCTTGCTCTTGATTGTGCTTGGTTTTGATTCAGCGAATGGTCTTACATGTTTTACTTTGGGAGGTTCGAGCATGTCACCAAAGAGTGGATCCAGTAGTGTGACGGCCCTCTGACTTATAGGTAACCTGGGCAAGATCCTCTGCTCCTCCCCAGGTCTCTCCTCTCAGGTGGTTCCGGATGGGCGGAGCTGCCCAATCAACCCCAATCAGAGGGTGGCAGATAAAAGGCTCACCAGTCTGCCCATGGCTCTCTCCCTCTCCAGACCCATTATTTTTGGTTAAACTTTCTGTCTGTCAATAAATTATGGTTACTTTTCAGTTTAAACCATGGTGTGTCTCCCCAATGCCAATCAAGGCTTTACCAACTAACTGGAAAGAAAAAACAGGAGGTTAAGGAATGTCTCATAGCAAATCTGAAGAAAGATGACATTTTGCAAAGGTGCGCACAGGTTTTCTCTCCCAGTGTTGCAAAGGGGCTGCCTCCGCTTGGGTCGATAGTCCCTGGGTTAACATTTGACCAACAAAAAGAGCTGATGTTGATACAATTGGAACATGAAAGAATGAAAATAGATAAGGAATTGGCACTCGAAAAAATTAAAATGGAAAAGCAACTAGGTGAAATGGAGTTGCAACGACGAAAGCTGGATTTGGTTAGTGCGGGTATACTCTCTGGTGGTGGTGCATCCTCGCGTCCTTTTGATATTATTCGTAACCTGAGCCTTTTGCCCAAATTTAATGAAAGAGACCCGGACACATTTTTTTCTTTGTTCGAGCGTATTGCGGATACACGGGGTTGGCCCGTCACTGAGCGAACATTGATGTTGCAGTGTGCTTTCACAGGAAAGGCTCAGGAGGCATACGCAGCACTGAGTAACACTGATAGCCAAAGTTATACCAAAGTTAAGGCTGCTGTGCTGAAGGTATACGAGTTGGTGCCAGAGGCATACCGTCAGCACTTCAGAAATTGGAGAAGAGGGAGAGAGCCATGGGCAGACTGGTGAGCCTTTTATCTTCCACCCTCTGATTGGGGTTGATTGGGCAGCTCCGCCCATCCGGAACCACCTGAGAGGAGAGACCTGGGGAGGAGCAGAGGATCTTGCCCAGGTTACCTATAAGTCAGAGGGCCGTCACAGTAGTATTTTAGCTTGCCTTTCAATATATACAACAAGGTCATCAAGTCTTGCCCTCCTTTGGCTTCGCTCTAAGGCTCACAGGCTTTTATTCGCCATCGCTCTTTTATTTTATAAGGCAGCTTTGATATAATGAGCCTTAAATTTGAGGGCAGGTCAAGCTCCCCCATATCCCGCAGATCTTGCATTGTATTACAACAGCCTCTAAGAAAGAGTGCATAAGAATGCAGTGCATTTCCATCTTCTGCCTTTATGTTGTCCCAAGTAAGGGCCTTTTCCATATATGCATTGGCAATTCTTAATTCATCTCCAAAATTAGCCTTTAGCAGTCTTTTTTTTTTTTTGTTTCATATTTTTATTGGGTTTTTTCTTTTTATAGACACAACAAAAACACCCACAAGGAACAGTTGTCTCGTCATGAGTATACATTGCAAATTTTAACAATGAAAATAAGCATAGATTATACAAATATCAAAATATCAAACTTATAACACAAAATGAATAGTTCAAAGAAATTAATGAGAGAGAGAGAGAGAAAAAAATAAATAAAAAATAATAATAATAATAATAATAATAATAATAATAATAATAAAAAAAAGAATAATAAAAAAAAAAAAAGAGGGGGGCAGGGGGATTAGTCTTGGGGCAGGGCTGATAATTAGTTAAAGTAAGTTATAAAAGAATTCCATTTTTTTGTAAATTTAGTGGAGCAGCCTTTAACCGACAAGGTTATTTTTTCTAATCTAATAAAGAACATAACGTCCTTGAGCCAGACCGATATGGATGGGGGATTGGGAGACTTCCACATTTGCAAGATTCGGCGTCGTGCCAGAAGGGAAGTGAAGGCTAGCACCTCCGATTGCAAAGAGCCAACACGGAGCCGTTCTGTTGGGGTCCCAAATATAGCAATCAAGGGGTCTGGCCTTATTTGAACCCCAAGAATCCCCGACAAAATCACAAAAAAGTCAGTCCAAAATGTAAGTAATCTGGGACAGTAAAAAAACATATGACTAAAGTTACATGAGGAGGCATGACAACGGTCACATTGGTCCAAAACATTTGGATATATTTTAGACAGTCTAGCTTTGGTGTAATGGACTCTATGTAACACTTTAAACTGAATAAACTGCAGCCTGGCACAAGGAGAAGATGAGCGTATACTATGCACAGCTTTATCCCACCATTGATCTGTCAGATTTATCCCAAGTTCACTCTCCCAAGCACTTTTGCTTTTGACAGCTGAATCATTTTCCAGAGCCATGAGTTTGTCATAAATCTTAGATATTAGTGATTTCTGTTGGGGTTTTAAGGTCAAAAGGTCTTCCCATGGCTGGTTAATAGAGAGCAGAGGATAACATGAAAAAAGAGAAGAGGCACAATGCCTTATTTGAAAGTACATAAATAAATGGGATGTAGGTAAATTAAAATCTTTAGACAGGTCTGAGAAAGTAGCAAAAGTGCCGTCTTTATAAAGGTCTCTAAAAACTTGAATGCCTCGGTTTTGCCATAAAATGTATGAGATATTCCCAACAGATGGGGGAAATAGATGATTGTTCACTATGGGCATCAGAGTGGATGCAGAAGAAAACTTAAAATGGCGCCTAAATTGGAACCAAATCCTCAGTGTAGATAGCACAATAGGATTCTTAGTGAAACTAGAAGGGTTAATGGGCAATGCAGATGTGAGTAAAGCCGGTAGTGTAGAGGAGAAACACGACTGGGTCTCAAGCTTACACCATAATAGATCGGGAGAATGAAGCCAATAAGTTAATTTATGTATTTGCGCTGACCAATAATATAGAAGAAAATTTGGTAAGGCAAGACCACCGTCAGATGTGAATTTTTGCAGTAGAGACTTTTTTACCCTGGGAGTCTTACCTCCCCACAAGAAGGAAGTAATAGTCTCATCCAATGACTTAAAAAACTTTTTAGGCAAAAATAAAGGAGTGCACTGAAAAAGAAAAAGAAATCTTGGCAAGACATTCATTTTTACCACATTAATCCTACCTATCAATGACAGAGGAAGAGAATTCCACCGCTTCAAATCTAGTCCAAGCTGGGTAACCAAAGGGACATAATTGGCAGAATAGAGAGAAGGCAAGGTGCGGGTCACATTAATCCCTAAATATTTAAACCCAGGGGGGCTGAGCTTAAAAGGAATATCGGACTGTTGGAGTTGTAAAGCTAGGGTGTTTATAGGATAGCATTCACTTTTAAGTAGATTAACTTTATAACCTGAGAAAGAGCCAAATCTCTCCAGTAGTGATAAAATTGGCGGAATAGTAGTCAGGGGGTCCGATATATACAAAAGAAGGTCATCAGCATAGAGAGACAATTTTAAGTCAATGCCAGAACGAGGAATGCCGTGAAAGTGGGGGAGAGATCTTAAAGCAATGGAGAGGGGCTCTATGGCCAAAGCGAAAAGTAAAGGGGACAGCCCTGTCTAGTACCACGTGACAATGTGAAATATTTAGAACGGGAATTATTTGTGTGGACACTTGCTTGAGGGTTGGTATACAGAAGTCGAATCCAATAAATAAACCTGTTCCCCAGGCCAAACTGTTGTAGAACTTCAAAAAGATATCGCCATTCTACCCGATCAAATGCTTTCTCAGCATCGAGCGAAATAACAACTTCGGGCGTTGAGGCGGAATGACCAGAGAAAATTTCTTTAAAAGTGTTCGGACATTGAAAAACAGCTGGCGCCCTTTGATGAAGCCATTCTGTTCCTCCGAAATGATGACAGGAAGAATCTTTTCAAGACGAGTTGCTAAGGTTTTAGCTAAAATCTTAACATCAACATCAAGAAGTGACAGAGGCCTGTAGGAGGCACAAGAAACAGGGTCTTTTCCTTTCTTCAAAAGAAGGGATATGGACGCTTGGGTTAAAGTGGGGGGCAATGAACCACGTTCTAGGGACTCGTTAAAAACAGAGTTGAGGAGAGGAGCCAGCTTATTAATAAATTTCTTAAAAAATTCAACTGGGAATCCATCGGGGCCGGGTGATTTATTGTTTTGCATGGCTTTGATAGAGGATTTAATTTCTTCCACATTTAAAGGTACATCAAGCTCATTAGCAGTATGGGATCAACTTTGGGGATATCAAGATTCTGGAGGAAAGAAGTCATTTCTGTCGTGTCTGATGATGATTCTGATTCATAAAGGGAGAAATAGAAATCCCTAAATATGTCATTTATAGAAGTGGGATCAGAGACAAGTGCGCCAGAGGAATCTTTAATTTGTGGAATTAATCGGGAAGTAGTTTGACGTTTCAATTGATGAGACAGGAGCCTACTCGGCTTATCACCATGCTCATAATAAGTAGCACGAGAACGTACTAAAAGTCGCTCAGCGTCGCTTGTTGTAAGGAGGTCCAACTCTGTCTGTAGATCATATCTCTGTTTTAATAAACTCTGGGATGGGTTAATAGCATTTTGTCCATCAATATCCCGGATTTTAATTAGGAGTTCATTTAGTCTAGCCTTACGGGTTTTATTGCAATGAGCTGAGAAAGAAATAATTTGACCACGCAAATAGGCTTTGAGTGACTCCCATAATAATGAGTAAGAGACAGAGTCATCTTTGTTAATAGTTATAAAGTCATCAATTGAGGACAATATAAAGGTGTTGAATGCATCATCAGACAGAAGCAGAGTGTTAAATCTCCAGGGTGAGGAGAAACGGGGTTGGCCCGAAAGCTGTATATTGAGACTAAGGGGAGCATGATCAGATATAACAATTGAATGATACTCGGAGGAGGTCACTTTGGAGAGCAGGGAACCATCAACAAAAAAATAATCAATGCGGGAATAGGATTGATGGACTTGGGAGAAAAAAGAATATGCTTTGGTTTGGGGATTATGAAATCTCCAAGCGTCTACAAACCCATTTTGGAGCATAAAATCAGAAATTGATTTAGACATGGAAGATTGGTTTAGAGTACGTGGATTAGAGCGGTCCAGTGTTGGATTCATAACTGTCGTGGCAATTTCTGTGTCAGATATTGCGTCTAAGCAGATGAGATATTTAGATGCAAAAAGCACACAATACTGTTGACAATTAGTGGTTATATATATTTGTATTAAAAGTACGAACAAAGATACATCACAACATGCATCAACAAACAACATAACAGGCATACATTACAATAATCTGAGGCCCCAGATGGGAGCTTCTCTTTGCGTGTTACTTCATACTCAAGGTACGCTGGGGAGAAGTCCACTGAGTGTTTGAAATCAATGAGTTCTTATTCACTTCGACCAGATGGTTATCTTTACAACTGAAGCTCCCCTGGATGCCATTGGAGGGGGTAGCGGCCGTGCCACCTAACCCCCTCTTCGTTTACGCTAGCCAGGGGGTCGTGGAACAAGCCCATACATCAAAGCGTGGCTTGAAAGCTGATTTACAACACACGAAAAGATAGGAAGAGGCAGGCAATAAAATGCATCACGCGACCCTCTAACGTTCACACTTTAAATGACCCAAAAGGAGAGCAGAAGGCAGTCAATATATGCATCACACAAAATAAGTTCATAGATAGACCAAAAACGTAACAACATGTAGATTTTCCATCACATAACGCAGTTCAGGTCCCCAGCAAGAATTAAAAGATGGGTGTCTAGGAAAGGCAGGGTGGCAAATAATCTATTTGTAAAATCTGGGTTATCAAAATTTGGAGCATAAATGTTTACTAATAAAACCGGATTCTGGTATATAAGGCCTGCAACAATCATATATCTCCCATTTTTATCAGCTATGATCTTAGAAGTGGTAAAATGCACCCTTTTATTAACCAAAATAGCTACCCCTCTAGCTTTCGAATCAAAAGTTGAGTGAAAGACATCACTGACCCATGGACTCTTAAGTCTAACTTGATCCCTATCACGTAAATGCGTTTCTCGTAAGAATACTATGTCGGCATTCAATCTCTTCAAATGAGAAAGTACTTTCGATCGTTTGATGGGGCTATTCAGACCTCTCACATTCCAGCTTAAAAATCTAGTAGTGGATCCATTGTCTGAGTTTGGGCAAGTTGTATTAATCATCTAAAGGTTGCATTTTATCAGGAATGGAGAAGGTAGATGAAAAGAGGAGATCCCCCAGGGCAAAAAACAAAACAAAAAAAAAACACATCAATTGAACCCATCCCCAAACGATGGGAGCAGCAGTGCAGACTCCGACAGGAGCCATCTTCAAAATGAAGCTTTCGACTTATAAGCTAGAACTAACAGATAGAACTCTGCAGAGCATTAACTCTAAACATTGAATATTAAACATAAGGCACTTGAAATAACTATGGTGTATTGGCACAGCAGAACTTAAAATTAGATTGTACAAAAAAAATAAAAAATAATAATAAATAAAAATATGCATGTTCCCACAGACTATACATCTAGGAAACGTTTATACATGCATTTACACCCACCCACCAGTCTCTGTGACTGAAAAGAATACAATAAAAATAATAAGGGTAGTGGCATGTGGATTATAGACATTTCCTTTTTAGGGAGAACATATTGGGACACAAACCTAAGTAGGCTATTGTTATCAACTTCAAACAGATACAAAAATATAAAAAAAATAAAAATGTAATATAAACAGTACAGCTAGAAAAGTCACCAAACGTACTTAATTGTCCATAAGTGGAGTTGGACAAATATCAAAGTCGTCTAATATAAACAAAAATATTAGGTGACAGCTGTAGGCTTAAAATAGTTACAGGGAAAAAGTAATTTTACAACTCACCAGAACTGGAAAAGGAGGACCGGAGCAAAGGACAGCACGATACGGGACTCTATTTATTCAGTGTTTTAATAAATGTCTTAGCCTCCTCTGGGGAAGTGAAGTCGCGCTGTACACCTGCATAGGTGATGCGAAGTCGTGCAGGAAAGAGGATGCCAAACCTGACTCCATCGATGCCTCGTAGGAGGTGCCGAACCTCGGTGAAGGCTGCGCGAGCCCGGGCCGTCTTGGGGGTATAGTCCGGGAACACGGAGATGGACATGTTGCGCAGAGTAATCCGTTGTAACTCTCTCGCCTTTCTGAGGATCTCGTTGCAGTCATTATAGTAGTGCAGCCTTGCGACAATGGCGCGGGGGCGGTTGCCCGGTGCGGGCTTTGGCGCCAGAGCGCGATGTGATCTGTCGATCAGCGGCTCCTTCACGAGTGAGAAAGCCTCCATCAATAGCTTGGAAACGTTAGCCGCTGATGCCGAGTTAGGGTCGTCCTCCGGGATACCGATGATACGGATGTTCTGGCGGCGCGATCGGGACTCTAAGTCATCACACTTATCCTCCATCTTAGCCGCCTCCTGTGTCAAGTGCTCCACTTTAGCCCTGAGGGCCACGATGTCATCAGTGCATGTAGAGAGGGACAGCTCGACATCAGATACGGTGCTCTTCAAGCTAGCAACGTCCTGCCGGACAGCGGACAGACTGGAGGAAAGCTCAGTGTTAAAGGCTAGCAGCTCGGTTTTAATTGAACTGAGGGTCTCAGCCAAGGCTTCCCGGAGCTCAGCTTTAAACATTGCCGCGACATCGAGACGAAGAGCAGACAAAAGCTCATTTCTGATCGAGGTCCCGTCCATAGTTTCCGGCGGTAGACTCCGCGGGGGAGGAGATTCAGGAGGGGTCGGGGACCGAGGGCGCGCAACAGGCCGCAGGTGAGGCGTAATACTGTTCTTCCCTTTTTTCGCCTTAGGCGACATGAAAGTAGTAGAAAATAAACCAAATGTGTAAATAAAAGTTCACTTAAGCTGCTGGACCGTAGTGGGGGTGAGAAAAGTGCCTTGAAATTGAAAAAATAAATAAATCTGCAGGAGCTCAAGACGACGCGACCTACATCTCGTTTCGCCAAGCCCCTTTAGCAGTCTTTTAACTTGTTTTCTTTGCAATTTAATGTGACTGTTTTTTAGTCGCTATAATAACATTTAATTTTTAACAAATTAAACTCATCTCTACTTTTCTGTCTGTACATTCTTTCAGTTGTTTCTCAGGATGTTCGTGAGGACTCTGCCCCTTTTGAGTCAGCTGGGGAGGATCATGCAGTGTCCGAGTGCCCTCAACAGTTACTTGGTAGGAGGACAACTTACTCTAATTAAGCAAATTAGCAAAAAAAGTTAAATGGATTTTATGAAAAAAAGTTTTTCAGAAAATGCTGGAAATTCTAACAACAGACATTGAGACAAAGGACCATCCGTCGACGTTCCCATAAAAACATGCTGCAACTGCTCATCTCAAGCAGTCATTCGTTGCAGAGACTGCATGCCCAATGAGTGGCTCTGCATTGATTGTGATGTGACCAAACATCAGTCCCTTGCACTCCACAATCGTGAGTCCTGCGTCAATGGAATGTTCAAGCCCATTGAGCCAGGGCTTTGTGCATGAAGATGGCAAATATGAACTTGTCAGTCAAGGTAGCACTTCTGTAATATTTAAAAGTTTATACATTTTGTTTTGTCTTTTGTGTCATTATTTCCTTTGATCACAACCTTAATTGGTTTTCAGCCATCTCACTGATAATTGAGCATATTTTTTTCAGTACGTCTGTTGCCTGCTATTAGACCGGAGTTGTGCTCCTGTGATCCATCAAACCTCGCGGAGTCAGCTGGCAGATCAATGATTTTGGCTACCATGAATGGTATAATCTATTGCTTTTCATTGATGTTCATGTATTTATTTTTAAATATTTTCATGTTTAATTGTGTAATAAATAATAATGCATCTATTGTTCTGCATTTTTTTAACAATGTTTTTAGGTCGGTATGATCTACACTTGCCGAAGTTGGCATGCAAGTCATGTCCAGCCCAGTGGACACCTGACCGAAAGGATTTAATACGAAGTGGGTATTGGCCAGCGTCTGTCAAGAGTGACACATTGTTTGCAGCTGATCTGCTTGCAACATTTGAAGGGATGAAAACTACAGCACCCAATCTATCGAGACAGGTTTTTTTGCGGATGTTGGATGGGAGGACTTCTCACTTTGGAAGAGTAAGATTGGTTTTGACCAAAGTTGCCTAAAGTAGTGACAAGGATAGAACTATAGTTTTTATTTACCACTTCCTGCTGTTCTTTCCTTCTATCCTTCCTTCTTTCGTTATCAATTGTAAAATGTACAGACTGGAAAAATACATGGAGACATCTTCCAAAGGAGCTTTTTGGAGTACACATTCTGTAACTACCAGTGTGAGAAGATGTCAAGTGTGGAGCACTTTACCTGCGCAGCATGTATCCCAAACATGCTGGCGCTGTGTGCAGATGGCAACAGAAAGGTTTACCGATTTCGGCAGTCTAAAGGGTGAGTTGTTTTTTGTTATGGCAGCCTTCGGAGCCCTGGTTATTGTCAGGGTTGGAGGTTCCCAGAAGAACTGAGCTCACGCCTTTGTTTCTTAGACACCATGCTAGAAAGCCAGTGGTATTCTATACTTCAAGAGTACTTCAACTTCGTCAAGGACAGCTAGCTGGACCTACAGGCCCTCATCACCACTCCCTCATCGGCGCTGCCGGCGAGCGAGCTACCGAACTGCCGGCGAGCGAGCTACCGGGCTACCACCGGGCTACCACCGCCGACGAGCTACCGGGCTACCACCGCTACCCAAACATGTCTCCAGGTGCTGCGGATTCTGCTAAACCTTCCGGGTCTCCTTCATGTTCGGACTTTGAAAGCCTTTGGCAGAGAATCGATCTAATGGAAGTCAGATTACATCAAAGACTCAATGTTTTAGAATCGACCGCAAATGCTAGTTCACGCTATGCTAACAAGCCTACTGGTGACTTACCCGTGCTAACTAGCACAAAGAACTATGATACACATTTTCCAGAACTAACGGGACCACAGCCAACATCTTCAAAATATAATGGTCAGATAAAGCAAGCAAGAAACCAAAACAGAGTGAACTCAGATCCCCAAATCTAGCCCATAGATCAGCGGTAGCATCCAGTATACCGAAGAAAGCCACTAATCAGACATATTCGATCGCCCCTCGTTTTCTCCAATTAGAAAATAAATATGAGCCACTGTCTGATTTAGGCGAAATGGAACTGGTATCCATCAATCATACCCGCAAACAAAAACACCTCCGTCAAAACAACAAACAGACGACTTCAGGGAACAAGGCCCATAAGCCGCGTGATCGCGTAAATCCCCAGCCCGCAGCGTGTGTGCGGACAAGGGACGGATACACGGATCGGAACGAGACACGGAACGGATGTCTAAAATGTCTTTGGTGCAAATGACAAAAGATCAAAAGTCAGTGCCTACCTTGATTCTCTCTCTCTTCAAACTAAAAACCAGGTTAGAAATCTTGGTGTAATTCTAGACTCTGATCTAAATTTCAACAGCCACATAAACTCTATAACCAAATCAGCCTACTATCACCTGAAAAATATAGCCAGAATTAGAGGTTTCATGTCTCAACAAGACCTTGAAAAGCTCATCCATGCATTTATTTCGAGTATGCTTGATTATTGTAATGGTCTTTTGACAGGCCTTTCTAAAGGAGCTGTTCGTAAATTGCAACTTGTTCAAAACGCTGCTGCTAGAGTCCTAACAAAAACAAAAAAAATTGAACATATTACACCTATTCTCAGATCTCTACACTGGTTACCAGTCTGTCAGAGGATTGAATTCAAAGTACTCCTAATAGTCTATAAATCGCTAAATGGTCTCGGGCCAAAATACATGTCGGACCTCCTTTCACCTTATACTCCAGCTAGACCCCTAAGGTCAGCTGGGACCAGTCTATTAATCACTCCAAGAGTGAAAACAAAACACGGTGAAGCAGCTTTTAGTTATTCTGCCTCGTGCAAGTGGAATAAACTCCCTGATGAACTAAAACAAGCCGAAACCCTAAATACCTTCAAAACCAGGCTTAAAACCTTCATGTTCTCCAGTGCCTTCGACTAAACACTAGCACTTTGTTTCACTCTTTTATTTTCGACTACAAATCTAGCACTTTGATTCACTCCTTTATTTTGAGCTATATTCTTATTTATTTTTATCTTTTATCTTTATATACCCTCTATTTTTATTACTTTTTATCTTTTATGCTCATTTGTATTCTCTTATCTATTCTCCCTGTTTTGTATTTCTTATGCTCTATGTAAAGCACTTTGAATTGCCATTGTTGTATGAAATGTGCTATACAAATAAAATTGCCTTGCCTTGCCTTGCCTTATGTGAAATTAACATATTTTTTTACTTAAAATAATATTCTTTCTTGTTTTATTAAGGTCTGAACAACCGCATTTTGATGGTGCCTTCATTGCAAAAGATGCCGACGTGCACAGTTTTGTTGAGGACATCATGAGCAAACAGAAAAGTGTTGGTCAAATTTTTGAGTGTCACCAAAAAAAATTATAAGAATGAGTTTTTAACTATTATGTCCCTATTAAGTATCACAAACTAGTATCTTCCCTTTCAAGAAGCCATTGGATCAGTATGGAGCATCTCTTCAAAGCAATATGTGCTGATGAAATGTAATATGATGGCATCCAGTTTATTAGTTTAATAATTATTGTAATAGATGGTTGGAATTAATGCAGCTTGTTGCCCTGCCTTTATTATTATCAGTTTACCTGGATTAGGAAAAGCAGAATAATAATTTTTCTGAAGCTGCTTCCTCCTCAGTAGTAGTTTGAGTAGTAAGAAAGTAGAACTTTTCTGTCTCCAATTGATGCAAAAAATGCCAGTTAGGCCTTGACTCAATGGTTCTGACTAATTGTACTAATTTTAGAGTAAGTCAGATCTTAACCAGGATTTTCCTTGTTATGCAGACGGCTGGCAGAGGAAGCTGCGGTGGTCAGTCAGTGGTCCGCTGCCCGCGAAACGGCTAGAAAAGCCAATAGACTGGACGAGGAGGGGCTTGAAGTGGTCGTTTGCAGACATGGGTTGCTTCTAAAGGCAGTCAACATGTTCAGAGGCGAAATATTTGCCTATGCACTTTTCCTGCAGAAGGAGCTTCAGGCAGCCACAAGCGGGCAGTTCTATTGCACGGATATTGCCTGCAAGTACTGGCCCTACCTTGAGAGATTGGCAGTCTCCATGCTGGAACTGACCCCTTTATTGCCGATGAGACCATTCCTCTCCGTCATGCATGCCAAAGCCCACTCAACAAAGTGTGAGGTATTGTTGTCATGATACTGGAATTGTAATTATCAGGAATTGTAAGTATGGTACAAGGCTTGTTTATTGTGTGAAGAACAATAGTATGTAAGTTAATTTACTTTTGGAGGTGGTACTAAGTAGGCTTTACAGTGGTACAATTTGACAACCTTTGTTTAAGAGGAGGGCGAAAAAAACGCAGTCAATACTGGTGTATTGATACTGAAAAAAAAAGAAAGATAGAGTTTAAACCATTTTAAATATTCTGTATCGATATGTATTATATTTTAGCGCCTTTGACAATGCGTGTGTTTGTGTTTAAAACTGGACAGATAATCTGGAGTGGCAGAAATCAAGAGGGTGCTGGCACAACTGCAGGAGAAGAGGTTGAAATGGTGAACAGCTACCTTTCTCGTTGTGGCCTCACAACCAAGTACATGACCAAATCTGGTAAGCTTTGCTTGTATTTTTATATATATATTGTGTAAGTGCTAATTTCATTGTAGTCATTAATTATTTTTACAAAAACAAAGCAATGATAAAAAGAATCTTAAAATTTCATAATGGACACTGTTTTTCTAATAAACCAGTCTTTAATCTTGTGCTGACATAAACTCCTGTAATCCACCAGTTTACATTTTTCTCTTGCTTTGACTTTAATATCAAACCATTTATTTTTCACCTGAGCCACAGCCCATAACATTCATCATTTATATGAGTTATGTCAAGCTAAGCACAGACAAGTAACATGGCATGCTTTGTTTTGCTAAAAAGCCAGGAATGACATGCTGACCATACATGCCATTGGGTGGAACAAGCGGAAGCAAGATGGTCTACATCTTGCTTTGTCTTGCAGATATGTCAAGGTATGTACCAAATTACATGAACAAGATCTGGTTTGCTGACCATATTAACAAACAACAAATTTCCAGAATGGGCTCTTAATCACACGTAACATTTTATGATATTTCAAAGTTGACAGTGAGAGTGTTGTTGAAAAAGTCAAAGTCAATTTTTTTTTGTCTTTCTTTGACTTTAGACACTGCAAAAGGCTGAGGCTGCGTCTCAGAAATTAAGTGATTTGTGCAGTGACCTTGACTGCCCTGAGGACATGGTGCACCAGTGGGTAGAGGACGTTAGACAGTGGGCGAAGGCTGGTAAAGTCTTTTCTTAACATTTTTCTATGTAGTTTCACACTTAGACTTAAGCACTACTGTATCAAATAAAAAAATAAATAAAACAAAAAAGTTATGAAAAAGCTTGTGGTAGAATGGAAATTTGCAATAAAATATTGCCAGATGCTTTAAATCCTCTTACCAGAGGGCTGCAGAAAGAACTGTGACTCTAGGTGGGTGTTTTCTGATGTTGAGGGCCCTGGTCGGACAGCATCTGTTCTCAAGTCAGTAGTTTTTCAAATTTTCTGTTGTTGTAGTAATAATCATGAGAGGTTGGGTGCATTTACACAGGTTTAGCTTGATTGTAGTGGACCAGAGTTAATTTGTAAGGTCTTGGTCTGTCCCTGTGTAAAAGACAAAATAACTGGACTTTGACTTGAACTAAAAAACTGTTGCCATACATTTTGGGCTCTAAATAAATAAACCTAAATGTTCATTTTTAAAAAACATTGTCTTTGTTAACTTATATTGTAATGTTTTCTATAGATGCTGTAGGTACCGGTTCTGATGACCAGCACCAGCTTCAAAAATCAATTGAAGAGATCTTTCTTGGGGTTCATCAGAAAAAAGAGAACCTTTACAATCAGACCGGTACGTCTATATTCTTATATATATCTTTTGGGTTTAGAAGCTGTCTTATCTCAATTATTATGTTTTAATTTTCTCTCCATTAAATGTAACAGATTTTTGTTTTTTTTATTATAAATGTGTTATGTTCATTATAATTACATTACACATATTTCTCTTAAACAGAATTTGATCAAGTTTGTTGAACATGTTTTTCTGTGTTTCTGTAACTGCAGACAGCAACAAAATTCGTCATTTAAGGCGAAGAAAACTCTGGACAGAGAAGAAAAAACTCTTCGAAAAAATCTGGCTTTATAATCAGCAGGAGCCAGAGGAGGAGCGCATTGTTGAGGAGAAGGTGGAAGGAAAGCTGTCATTGTTGGGGGGAAATGATGAGGAAGACAGTCTGATCTGGCCATGGGGGATGCACAGCAGTGGTATGAAGAAATGTATGTTTTAAGGCTATTATGTGTGTGCATTAAAGTATGTACAGTGTTAATTTAATTTAAATATGGAGTCAACATAGTTTCTATAGCACAAGAATTTTAAAATATTTTCAGCTAATGAAGGTATAAGAGGTGAGTAAGAAACCTATGCTTTCATTTCTAAATATAATTTATTTTCACTTGTTTCTCAGATTAGAATAAATTACTTGTGTTTTAGTTACTGAAGGTATTCCTGCCCTTGAAATGTACCTACGAGAATTGTTAATTTGTATAACCCCTGCATCAAGTTGGAGGAGATTAATTTTCAGGAAATTTTGGATAGGATTAGTGAACCAATGGTGTGGGTTGGGGATTTTAATGCACATAATGAGCTGTGGGGAGGCAAGAAGAGAAATAGGAATGGGAAAATTGTAGAAGAGTTTATAAACAAAAACCAGCTAGTTGTGTTAAATGATGGTCGACCTAGATGGTTCAGAACAAGTCGGACAGGGTTTTCCTCCATAGATATTACAATTGCTTCAGCAGAGTTGGCATTAATTAGTAGGTGGGAGACAATGGATCGGCTGAATCGGCTGACAATGGATCGCTCAAGTGTGACCGGCTGAATCTGCTTTGTGTTTCTTTTTTTTAATGAATGACGTGACCCACGATCTGTCCGGACTCGGGCACTCCGACGTCCATTTATTCGTTGCTGAATCTGAATACACACATGTACAAATAGCTTCCTCTTAGCACTTGTGCCCTTACTCCAACTCCTCTCTTCCCAAGGGAATCAGAACAAAGGGAGGACTACATACAATATTATAGCAAAAATTATTGAAATAAAAGAAATAAAAGACATACCTGAATATTTTAACAACAGCTCAGCCAGCTCCTTCTTCCAATCAGCAGACACTTCACAGCCACTAATGTCTATGTCTGCTAACCCATGATCCTTCAGCAGCTGCACAGGATCAAGCATGGATTTCGAAGGAGTAGGAGAACCAGAGACATCAGACTGTGTCTCGCACAGACCTTGAGTGATGGGCAGATCCTCAACAGCCAGACAGGGAGAGACGTCAGCCAGCTTGGCATTGCGGCGGAGCGTCACAGGGCTGTGTGTGGGGTTCAGGACCTTGACAGGAACCCAACGATCCCCCCACATGGGTGTCACGAGACGCCCCACCAGAATATTCTTTGGGGTTGACCGCGCCGAGGTGGGCTCCATGATCACAGTGCTCCCTGGGGACACAGGAGCGTTGCTCGGCAACTTCCCCCAGACCCCATATTCCTGCTGAGGAAGGAGAGTGACAGCCTGTCTCAGCCTCACTGTGCCTATCTTACTTGGCAGCTCAGGGCCCGACCACCGTGAAACGCAGCTCAGGAGCTGGAGGAACTGCTCACACTCTGGGTCACTGCTAATGGAGGAGATGAGCTCCCAGTACCTCTCATTGGACTTCATCTCCTGTATGATAGGTCTGATTACATTGCTCCCAAGGATGAACTCATCTCTCTGTCCAGGAACAACGAATGTCGGCACAATGAACTTAAATCCATAGACATCAACATCCAGATCGTAGATACACTTTGGCCGTGTAGTGAGGCCACCACAACCGATCAGCACCACATTACCAGGCACAGGATGAGAACAAAGGAGAACACCGGCAGCTCTCAGTTTTGATTCTGCCTCCTCATTAAGCGTGCATGACATACTGCCTGAATCTAACATTCCTTTCAATATAGACTGGCCACTGACTGACACTGGAGCATAAAACAACTCACTAGCTCTGTCCACTCTCTGCGACCCTACCATTATGACCGTCTTGTCTTCAGGAAGCTGGCTGCAACTATTTTCATAGACAGATTGCAAATCTCGTTCTCCAATGAGGGTGACTCCATCACTGCCCACGCTATCCCTCTCTCTACGTGGGCTGGCTAGTTTAAAGGTGCGCTGGAAGGACGGCTTGTCGACACAGCTGGAGATTGGGAGGCATTGGGGCATTCATGCCTGAAGTGACCAGGTCTGAAGCAGTTGAGACACAGCCTATGAAACCTGCAGTGCGCATTGGTTGTGTGATCCCCAGAGCTACATACTCTACACAGAGAACTCTGCTGATTCTGTGAGCGGGCGTTCTGACGAGGACCCCTCTGACCAGTGGCAAGAGAAGCAGTACACATAGAGAGGACTCTGTCAAACATAGCGACCACCTGCTGAGGACCAAGCTCAACACCAGAGGGACTGGCAGTGACGGGAAGAGGGACAGTAGCTGGGGCAGGATAGAGGGGGGACACAGGAGGGGACTGGGGCGGGTTCATTATCATGTGGGCTGACTGAGGCTGGCAATGGGCAGAGACAGGAGCGATAGAGACAGGATGAGGCAGTGATTGGTGTATCACTGAAGGGGCCTGATGTGGTTCACTATGCTGGGGACGATGAGAAGACACAGCCACAGGGCTCTGGCTGCACACTGACACATTCACTGCATGTTGGGCATGAGCTGCATTTCTTCTCAGACTCGTCATGTGATTATCCAGTCTCTCCTGAACCTCCGCTGCGGTCCACAGTTCAGGGGACTTCAACTTAAACGACATGGCGAGACAGGGGTCAGAGCAGTGGGTAATGAACATCATGACCACCTCAGTACTAGGGTCCTCAACGCCCTTTCCACGTCTATGGAGGTACTCATCAGCGACATCAACAGCCTTGTTAAGGCGGATCCAGTAATCCATCATGTCCTCACCAGCCCTCGGGGCAGTGCTGTAAAAGTCTTTCATAGGGAGGCCTGAGAACGTAAGCTCACTGAAGTTGCGCTTTAGAATGTCAAATACAGCTGTTGGGAATTCACTAGAGTCTAACTCAGGGTGGCTGCGAAGAGATACCTTCACCACGTCTCTCGCTTTACCATTCAGTCTCGCCATAATCAGATCAACCACCTCAGTGCGCGTATTGCACTTCATCCTACCCAGATAACACTTCATCATGTCCTCCCATTCATGAATGGAGAATGTATCCGTGTGGTCACTCCTGAAGAATGGTGGAGCTTTAGGGTCTGACTGCACAATCACCTTCAGCTGTGATGGATCAGTAATGCCAAGGGATTGGTGGCTCAGGGACTGGGGCAGAGTACTACTGGGCTGCCCTAATTAATAATGTGTGGGAGGATGGGTGTCTGCCTAAAGAATGGAAACATGCTGAAATTATTCCAATTGTAAAACCTGGAAAGCAAGCGGATAGCCCTAGTTCCTATAGACCAATTGCCTTGACTTCTGTCTTGTGCAAAATAATGGAACGTATGATAACGGATAGAATTGTGGATAAGCTGGAGAAAGGTGGGTTTTTTGTGACTCATCAGAACGGATTTAGGCAGGGAAGGTCGACAATGGATGCTGTTTTAAGTTTAGATATGGACATAAAGAAAGCTATGGCAAATAAGGAAGCAGTAGTAGCGGTCTTTCTCGATATTGAAAAAGCATATGACATGCTATGGAAGGAAGGGTTACAAATTACCATATATGATGCTGGAATCAGAGGGAGAATGGATCAAGAATTTTTTATGTAACCGGTCAATTCAAGTGAGGATTGGAAGTGAACTATCAGATGAGTTTGAGGTGGAGAATGGAACCCCTCAAGAAAGCATGATAAGTCCGGTTCTTTTTAATATAATAGTGAATGGCATGTTTAGTAGAGTGGGGAGAGGATTTGGTTTCTCATTATTCGCAGATGATGGGGCTATCTGGAAGCGAGGGAAGAACCTCCCCTATCTGTTTAATCAAATTCAAGGTGCTTTGGAGAAAGTGACTGAGTGGGCCAATGACTGGGGGTTTAAAATTTCTACAGAAAAAACTAAGTGTATGGTGTTTGGAAATAAGAAAAAGATGCCATCACAGACAATTAAATTGTACAACAACAATCTTGAGAAAGTAAAGTATTTTAAGTTTCTGGGAATGTGGTTGGACGAAAGAATGACAGGGAAAAAGCATATTGAGATGGTAGCTTTGAAGTGTGGGAAAATAAATAATGTCCTTAGGTGTGTGGCTGGTTCAGACTGGGGGGCTGATAGAGAATCAATGATGATGATTTACAGAGCAATGATAAGATCAGCAATTGATTATGGATGCATGGTTTATGGATCAGCAGCTCTTTCAGTGTTAAACAAATTAGACATAGTCCAAGCAAAAGCCTTAAGAGTGTGCTGTGGAGCATTCTGTACAACTCCAATAGCAGCATTACTAATAGAAATGGGTGAGATGCCGCTAGTATTAAGAAGATATAAACTTGGCTTGAAATACCTAATGAAGCTCAAAGGACAAAGGGAAGTGTTACCAACAAAATACCTACTGAGTGATCATTGGGAGTTTATGGGAATAAGAAATACTAAAACTAACTTTGCAGAAAATCTTAAATCTGTGGCACAGGAAATTGGTATTAGGGATGTTAGTGTTTGTTCTCCAGTGTGTCGCTCAGTTGCTCTGTCATGGCTGATCCCAGATCCCAGTGTTGACCTAAAGTTTATGAGTATAAGCAAATCAAGGATGTCAGAGGGTGTAGTAAAAGAGATAGAAGTCTGGCAGCGACAAGTATGGGGAGACCATCTACTCATTTACACTGATGGGTCAAAGGAGCATGAGATTGGTAAAGTAGCAGTGGGTATTAGCATTCCTGAAATCGGGTACAGAATAGGGTATAGAATCTCAGATCATATGTCAGTATTCACAGCAGAGATGGTGGCAGTCTTATGGGCCTTAAGATGGGTGGAGGATAATAAACAGGGGTATTCAATAATATGTAGTGATTCAGCTGAAGCTTTAATTTCAATAAAAGAAGGAAAATCCAAGTCCAGACCGGATTTAATTACGGAAATACTACAGTCTGTGTTCAGAATTTACAAGGCGGGGAGGGAGGTGGGGTTTCCCTGGGTGCCGGCTCATGTGGGTGTTAAGCCGCGAACACCCGCGTACCTCGCGTACCATGTACGCGCGTAACGCAGCTAAAATGTTGCTTGACCATTTTGTGTCAAAAATGGTCAGATACGCGCGTAATGCGCGTAGATGAGACCGCCCAAAACTCTTTTTTTCTTTTGCTGAAACATGGCTGGCATCGCCAACATCGCTGCGCTTTATTCGCTGTGGGAGTCCGAGGAGTCCGAGGACCGTCGCAAACGCAAACGCCGTCGTCTTTGGGTGAACGACATCCTCCGGAGACGGCCACATCTGGGTGAGTTTCACCACTTGCTCCAAGAACTCCGCCTGGATGACGGCCGGTTTCAGCGGTACTTTCGACTGAGTCGGGCCCAGTTCGATGACCTGCTAGCCCGGGTTGGTGCCAGGATCTCCCGTCAGGACACCAACTACAGGCGCTCCATATCAGCTGCGGAGCGCCTGTCTATCTGTCTCCGGTAAGTTGCGGTTTCATAGCCTAATTACTCTATAACAATCAGCACATTCTGTAGTCAAAAACTATATACACAACGGGGAGAAATTGTTCGGGCGCGTGTTCTGATAGTGCATACATCTATTTCCAATGCTGTCAATGCTCCACCCAGTGTTTCAACAGTGTTTTTATATATTATCTATGGTTTCAACCTAAACGCAAATCTTCATATACATGCATGTCACCTGAGTTTTATATAAACAAAATAAATAAATGCATCATGGCTCCAACATATTCATTCTTGACCTCCTTGTCATGCTTTTGAAAATAAAATAAGCTGATGCAAATCGCTAGTCAAGACATATACCTGTGCAGTGATATCAGCAAGATAATTGGCCTACATATTTGGTATACAACTAAAATTCTCAATAAGGCTACAATAAATTATTCATGTGTTGCAGATTCCTGGCTACTGGCGATTCGTTCCGGACGATAGCCACCAGCTTCCGGGTCGGGGCCTCCACCGTGGCTTTCATCGTGTCCGATGGGGTGACGGCTATATGGGACTGCCTGGTGGAGGAGTTCATGGCTGTGCCCACTACCGAGGACTCGATAGTGGGCACACCGCAGTTCGAGGAGCAGTGGAACTTCCCTCTCTGTTGCGGTGCCATCGATGGGAAGCATGTTGTTCTGAAGGCCCCCTGCGAACTCCGGTTCGCAGTTCTTCAACTACAAGGGAACATTTTCCATTGTTCTCTTGGCAGTTGTCGACGCAGACAAGTGCTTCCGCATCATCGATGTGGGGGGCTATGGGAGAACCAGTGATGGAGGAATTCTGGCCAACTCGGTGTTTGGTCAGGCCCTCCGAGCTGGCGATCTCAAGCTCCCTACTGACAGAGTACTGTCAGCGGCTGCGCAGAGAGGACCCCTGCCTCATGTGTTTGTAGCGGACGAGGCCTTTCCGCTACGGACCAACCTCATGAGGCCATTCCACGGACGCATCCTCCCCCGAGAGCGGCGCGTCTTTAACTACCGACTGTCCCGGGCTCGGTTGGTGGTTGAGAACGCCTTCGGCATCCTCTCCTCCCAGTGGCGGATCTACCGGAGGGTCATCGAGGTCCGTCCTGAGCTGGCGGAGAGATGCGTCAAGGCCACCTGTGTGCTCCACAACCTCCTCCGCAGAACAGCACCAACAGCAGAAGTGAGAGATTGCCTCCCTGTTGGTGTGGTATTGCCTCTGCCAGGGCTGGGGAGAGTGGCTGCCAACAACGCCGGGAGAGAGGCCATCCGGATCCGCGAGACCTTCACCTCCTACTTCTCTGCAGAAGGGACCGTCTCGTGGCATGACACCATCGTAATGTGCAGTGCACAACAACCCCAAAACGGCTCTTTTAAGAGCCACCCACCCAAAACAAAAGGGATTCCTTCATTATTATTAAATTGTTATTAAAATTGTTCAATTAAGTAGTGTTATTAAAAATGTATATTTGTGTCCATGCATGCTAGATCTTAAAATCATATATTGAGAGAAGAGTTGAGAGAACTATTTTATTAAAAAAATAATTATATAAATAACAAATAACATAAGAACAATATAATTTCAACATAACGGAACAATAACAAATGAACAGTGACATCAGCCTAGTTCTTTCCCTGGAGAGATTGTCACCACCACCAGCTAATAAGCTCAAATAGGTTCCAAATTAATAAGTGTGAAATTAGAGTTGTCAAATATGACCTTTCGAATTTGGAATTTGACATACTCCAGTACTTCAGGTGGCATTCTCTCCAGGGAAGGAACTAGGCCCATTACAAAGTGCTCATTCCCGGAGAGCGGGGTAGGGGGAGGCACAGCGTTTTGCCTCTCCAGGGCCTGGAGGATGGCTGTTTTTATATTGGGGTCCCCCTCCGGTACCCTGGCTCTCCTCCTCTTCGTCCCTGTATGGAATGTAAAATACCATAATTTGTAAGTTAGTGAAAAGCCTATTGAACATGCATGTGTGTTTGGTTTGAAGTGTTGTAACTTTAACTTATAGTATTAATTAGGGCTGTCAAATTAACGCGTTAATTTCGATTAATCAGGGGAGGATCAAGAAGTTACGAGAGAGAGAGAGAAGGGAGAGAAACAAACGGTAGGCTATACAGCTGTTTATAAACAGGCATAAAAGTGTCGTATTGGTATGCGATTAATTTAGATGAATTAATCACAGAGCCTGTAATTAATTTGATCAATTTTTTAAATTGCTTGACGGCACTAGTAGTAATCCATAAACCGTCTTCTTATCAGTTAAAGCTTAAACGGTTAGCCATAAACATAGTTGAACCCCTGAAATTAATGCTATACATCTTTGTCCTGTACATACTGCTCTGTGGTCTTGGGCCAGCCTCAGGGACAGGTACACGGGAAGGGCCAGCGGCAGGGGCAGGAGCAGGAGCAGGAGCAGGAGCAGGAGCAGGAGCAGCGTCCTCCGAGTCAGACTCACTGCTGGGGTGGTCTATGTTATTGAGAAAGAATACCTTTTTTGCTTGGATGATACATGCATGATCTATATTACAGCACATTAAAGATATACTGAATCATGCCGCACTGTAAACCGTTCCTGTGGCCATAATACAGAAGCTGTACGTGTCTTCACTTGTCAACAAACCTGCTATGTGGGATGGCCCTGCTGCTGCCTCCTCAAGCTCCTCATCTTCTCCTGCCCCTGACAGTGAAGTATCTGGAGCCCCGTCCTCCTCTACCTCCTCTGCCCCCTGAAGTAAATTGCTGCTGGTCTCCCTCGGGGTAACAAAGGGGTCGAGGAAGGACAGGACCCCAGCGAATTTCCATTTCGTCGCTGTCCCTGCCGCTGACCCGCTCTTTTTCCCCGCCTTTTCACTCTTTTTGTGTCGTAAGTACCTGTCCCTGAGTGACTTCCACCTCCAGCGACATGCGTCCACTGACAAGAACATATATACATATTAAGTTGTGTAACCTGACAAGCGGGACAGTCTGTTGTAGTAGTATCACTTAATATTACTGCTAACTGTTGCTACCGCTAATCGGCGCTAACTTTTTTCATAGTAGAACACAACCGATAGCTGAAGCCAAGCAAAATACACACACACATTATTCACTGATCTTACCAGGACAGCCAGTTTCCTCGGCCACGTCGACCCACGCCCTCTCTTTCTTGTTCCTGTCCCGGTACAACACAATCCTGGTGTTGTACAGGACAGGACGGCTGCACACTGCGATGATGAGGTTTTGGTCCTCCATTGCGGTTCTGTCCTCTCCGTCTCTCTGCCAGTGACGTCGGGTCAAGCTCAACGCTGATTGGCTATTGTGGCGCGTATGAGCGTAAAAAGTTCAATTTTTTGAACTCCTCGTACGCGCGTATATGTACGCGCGTATATATACGCGCCTCATACGCGCCTAACGCGAGTAAAATGTTGCTTACACGCGTGTAACGCGTGTACGCGTCTCATACGCGCGTAAACCAATGGTTCCCTATGGAAAAATTGCCGATTTTATACGCGTGATACGCAGGTAACGCTTTTGGTGTGGCCGTACCTTTAAAGGGAACGAAGAGGCGGATGAGGAGGCAAAGAAGGCGGTGAAGGAGGAAACAGTGCAAATTCATTTGCAATATGGGGCACCCGAGTACATGGAAAAAATAAACAGGGCTCTAAAAGAAAGGTGGCAAAAATATTGGGAGAAGGAAAGGAAGGGAAGGGCGTACTTTTCAATACAGGAAAATGTAAATAAAGACAGGTGCACTTTTAGGTGCATAAGAAAAGATGATGCAACAATCACAAGACTGAGGCTTGGACACTGTGGGCTGAGGAGTGGGCTGGCTCTGATTGGCAAACACCCAGATGGCAGGTGTGAGTGTGGAGAAAGAGAAACTGTAAAGCATGTACTTCTCCAGTGTGGGCGCTACTCCAGGCAAAGGAGGACTCTGTACCGGAGGCTTGGATCAGCTGGGGAATAAGTTTTTAATATGCGCACCCTTTTAAATCTGGATTCAGTGGATAAAACAAAGGAATTGATGGACTACCTTCACATCATTGGAGTATACAAAAGGATTTAAAGTTTAGGGGGAAATAACAAACAGTGGGGGGCAGTAATACGCCATAGCTGCGTCAAGCCTGCCTAAATAAAAGAAGAAGAAGATCTGGGCTGGCTCTTGCTGATGCAGCCATTGCTTTTGTTCTATTTGTTTGACACACATTCACACACAAGTGTGTGAATGAACACATTCACACAAGTGTGTGAATGTGTGGTCAGGATTTGGCAGATGCAATTCTCCTCTGGGCGCTTGTTTCTTTTTCTTTTTTTTTATGCAGCATAACATATCCAACCAGCAGCCCTTGCTCGTCTTCAAAAGGCTGATGCTCAGTACCTCGTTTCATTTCGTACCCCCTTTACAGTCTGGCATTGTTTGTCTGGTAAACTTTGTTGATGTCAAGATAAATGTTAAATTGCCAACACTGTTCTTTGTCCTATGTTTATTAGTATTAGATATCCCGAGCCAATACGCTGGTGTTTCCAACGCCGTTTTGCAAAACAAGCCAAAACACAAACTGTGTTTTCAACTTATTGTTCGAATGGGATTTTCAACACCTGACTATACACTGTAGAGCATATTGTAATGCAGCGTTGAATGGATGAATAGCTTACATAACGGTACCCAGCACTTTTCAAACCACACTCAAGCTTATGGTTATTGTCCCCACCACTTCTAAAAACAAACTGACGCCCTTGCGTTCAGCTGTGCAACAAATATTTTTTTCTTTTACAAACTTGACGACTTTTGTAGTGCTGTGTGTAGCCACACCTTTGGCCCTTCTGAACTTAAACACGCAGTTATATTCCTTTCCTAGCTCCTCTTGTTTATGTTGTTAGCTTAGCCATATCATGTCACGTTGTCAACATTGGATACATGGAGCAGAACATAGTGGGTCATATGTCCGATGCTTTTTGAAAACGTTTTCTTCATAAAACATGCCAGACAGATTTTGTATACATTTTATTCCTTAGTAATTAGCTACATGGTTATGCCGTCTTTCAGAACCTTTCATTACCGGCACTTAAGAGAGAAAAAGGAGTGCATCCTCATTGTACCCAGCACTTCTAAAAATGCACTTCCGAATGCGTCTCTGTCCCCAGCACATTTCAAACCAAACTGACGCCAATGCCCACACATAGCCACTAGGAAGCAGGATCGAACACATAAGCTGCAACAACTACTCCAGGCAGTGTTGCCAACTCTTCAGTAAGAAAAGTAGCTATTGGCCCTCCTAAAAGTCACTAGAATTAGCTAGATGACGTCATCGCATAATTTGCATAACCAGAAGTAAAAATCCCATTAATTTTCTCCATAGCATAGCCATTATAAAACATTATTAGCCCTAATTTCATCACCATCCAAGGGAGACTTATAAGACTTGATATAAGGCCCTGTACATGACAGTTTGCATGGTATCAACCTCTTTTTAAGAAAAACATAGTTAATGGCACAGAAATCTACCTTGCAATAGTGACTATGCTCCTGTATCGTCTCCAATAAACGGCTTTAACCAGCCCTTAAAAGCAGTGTTTGCTTCCCACTCTTTTCTATATTTGTGTTGGTACAGTTTTGACTGGGACATTGTGAAGACAGTTTGTGCAGCCTATTTGTCACAGAAAGGCACACACACACTGTGGACGAAGTGAGGTGAGTAAGTGACTGAGCCAGTGTGAGTCAAACTCTAACACAGTGATTTATTTAGTGCAGTGATTTATTATTTTATTTAAACAAAGAAAATATGACATTATCCTGCCCTGACTGTACGTCAGGGGGCGGGATAAGTCGGCGGCGGCTTGCTGGCCGGGACGCGGTTTCATTTGCAGCCCGGATGCCGAGGCGTGAACGTCTCCTGTTAGCTCCTGCTAACAGAGCAGCTGGGAGGGACTGCTGCACGAGGACTGGGCTGCCTGTAAGTGCTTTGAGACGGGGGAGGGGCCGCGCAGGCACCCGCTGCTCATTGTGAAGAGATAATAGCGATACGTGCTTTCACCTCAAAAAGTCGCCAAAAGTCACTAAAACAAGCTAGATTTGCGCTTGTCGCTTTTAAAAAAAAGTCGCCAAGGGGGGCTGAAAAGTCGCTAAATATAGCAACAAAATCGCTAAGTTGGAAACACTGACTCCAGGTGAGGATGGCGGAGCCATTACGTCACACTGGCCACGCCCACTTCATAGGTCACGCCCACTTTACGATAGACCGCGGAAATTCTGATGGAGAGGACTGAGAGCTCATAGGTAGACCCGCGGAGAGACATGGGCCTATGCCCGTGGCTCGAAGTAGCTCACGGTATTTCTCTCACACGCGTTACATACAATTCCCTCCCTTTGGCTTCATAGTTACCACACCGAAATAAGCCTACTTTAACAAATAAAGTGAGTTAAAAGCGACCAAGGATTGGACTACTTTCTTCAAGAGAAAAAACGCAACAGCATAGAGGTTAATATATGTTCAAAGATACAGTATGACCTAAAAAAACATGTTATGCAAATCAATATTTTATGTAAAGTCCAACTTTGTAATGTGTAATGATTGGGTATATAAGGAGCAGGACGAGAACCATTCTGGAGTGTCTTTGCAAACCTCACTCGGCTTTGTTGTTGCTTGCTTACGGGTAGTAATAAAGTCTCTGTCAATACTTTACCCGGACTCTCCGATTCCTCATGTTTTTAGTTATTTGAAGTGATAGATAATTTGGTTATAATTTCAGTCCCCAAACGAAATCTCTACTGTGGTCCTTGCAGAGCTCAGATACACGTTGAATGACTCCTGAGGGGTGATGTTTGGGGAATGGATGTAGCCTTTCATGAGCCAGTCCATGAGTGGATAAGCTGGATCTCCCAACAGAAAGTGGTTGATGGGGACGCCATTGATTTCTCTTGGTTCCTGAGTGTAAAAAGACAAAATGGTTACCAGTGTTCACCAGTACCTTCACTACTTATAGCTAAGCTAGTAACTTGCTAGCGTCACTATTGCCTGTATCAAGTAACTTTTCAGTAGCTTAACTCCTTTATTGATCAAGTAGCTTGGCCACGGGAGCTACTTTCATGCAGTGTTTTGAACATTAAGGTTTCATACAAAAGGGTTATATACCTACATGGGTGTGGAAGACGCGTCGATGGGGATAATAATTAATACTATTTTATGCATGCAGTAAGATAACGTGAGAATACAGTAGGACTTACTTTTGGTAGCAGATGTGCCTGGCTGAACAACGTTGACTGCCTAAGCACGTTGGCGTCGTGAGCACACCCAGGCATCTTGCAGTTGATGTTACACAACATGGTCACATACATCTGAGAGCACTTTAAAACCAATCAAATCTTTATTCAAGAGAACTCTTAAAACACTAGACAAAAAACCTATATACTACCATTATTGTAAAATTACAAATAAACACAAAATCATGGACTTCGATAGTTTTCAGCTGTTTTTGGATGTCTGTCTAATCTTTAAGGTTCTGAACGGTCTAGCCCCTCCACCATTACAGAATTTTATAAAGAAGAAATCCTCTACAATAAATACACGAGCACTAACTAGAGGTGACTGCGAAATACAACGCTGCAAGACCAAATTTGGTCAAATGGTGGTGTCCATCAGAGGAACACAGTCCTGGAATATATTACCAACACATGTTAGAGACTGTGCCACTTACACCACCTTTAGAAAAAACCTTAAACAGTGGTTAGTAGCAAGCCAGACCTGCTCTCATATGTAACCTTTGGTCATTCTAATTTTTTAACATGGACTCTTGATGTGGGGACCTATTTTGTGTGTAAAAGTGTTTTTTTAATCTATTTTGTATACTGGTATGTTGTTTTTATGTTCTTGACTTGCCTTAGGACAACGGATGAAAATTAGCAATTAAGCTAACTCCGGCATATTTATATTGATGCTCTGGCTGACATATTGATTAATGTGCACTGTCCTAATCAAATAAATAAATAATAATGTTCCAGAATCTATAAGGAATCATATCAGCAGTTATTAAGCGTTTGCGATGCAAAGACTGTACAGACAACTAAATAAAAGGTGTTTGGCCCAAACTTACGATACATGTCGTCGACCACGGCTTGGAGGACATACGAGGGCCAGCCTTTGCGGTTTGCAAAGTCTTTGTAGCCATCACTTGGCGGTAAAACTAGAATGTGGCTGCCATCAATGCACCTGATGATTTGGGGGATATTGAACTTCTGTTCAAATTGGCGTGCAATGCCGATGGCTTCTGCTGTCATGGGCACCTTGATGAAGTTGTGGATGGCCGACGACACCATTCCTTTGCAAAACATGTACAATTTTTTTTTTTTTAATTTTCAAAAAGACAAAACAACTATAACCACATTGGCATAGCAATCGCACCGTGTGTAACTTCTACTAGCTGCAATCTATACAATGCATACTAGCTGGAGCACCAACCAGAATCACATCACAATCGCTTAGGACCGTGGATAACCTTTGGCCAGGTCATCACGAGCAAACAGAACCAGCAGCAAAGTTTACGTAAACCAATTTCTTACCTTATGTGGCCCTCCACATGCAGGCTAGATGATGTATCCATATCCAACCCGGTATCACGCGATTGCGTGCTTATGCGCACAAACGTTAATCTATTGAAGCGTGTTCCAGAGCACGATAGTCTGACTTTTCTCGTGCTACACAGAACGAAATGTAAACCAATGCATTCTGAATGGGAGTGTTCTCAGACAATTAACGTGCTCCACAAAACGGTACGAGAGAAAGAGAATGAGAGAGGGACAGAGAGAGCGAGAGAGAGGCTTCAGAAAGTGTGTGCGCAGATAGTACAGTGCACCCTAGTTATGTTTATGCCAAAACCACAAATGCTATACATATATATATATTGCCTAATTATGTATACTGCCTATATATATATATATAGGCTTTATATATAATTAGGCTATAATTATATTATTTAGCGTGTAATGAGACAATCTTTAGCCAAATTTTCGAAGATGCCCGAGAATCTCCAGAGATATCAGCATGGGAAATCGGTGCATTAGACCCATGAACCTATAAAGAAAGACGTCATCTCAAGCGGGAGAGAACGTTTGCGGTGCTGGTTTGTGTCACGTAAGTACAGGGCTCTCATGTCTCATGCATTCGGCGTGAGACACACGCAATTCAACCCATGCACACGCTCGAACCTGGTCTCACGAAAATACGTGACACTGTCACGTTATTTAATCTATTGAAACGTGATCAGGGACATGTACGCCTATTTTCTAAATTTTGTATTTCAATTGGAAGTAAGCTATTTGTCGTGTCACTAAGCACGACTTCCAAACTAAGGTTCTTCCGGAGCGTTCTGCCTAATGTCCCTTATGGAGCCCCGTACAGATCATTCATTGTTGAAAATTGTCTGTGATAACTAACAAATGACAGCTTTTGGCCACCCGTTTCTACTTTCACCTTCATCTACTGAGAAATTGTGACAATACACGGATATATTAAATGCTGGTGCGCTGCTCTGTAGGCAAACCGAAGGAAAAAAGGGTAGCTGCTTCATCTGTTCTTTTTAGAATTGTATGTCTTGATGTTTATTTTATCTAGCCATCTATTCTCTTGTTTTTGGCTATGTGAATGAACGTCCGCGTCGATGCCTCGCAAGTCCAGTGTCGCGAGCGGACGTTGCCATGACATCTAGAAATCATACCGTATTTAATGGGTTGTAGTGAGTAACATAATTCACCTACAGTATTTTGTTATGTGTTGTTCTTTCAATTGTGTTAGGCATGTCGTTTACTGTCTTGGTGGTTCAGGGATCGCTGTCCCTTTAAGGATTACGAGCGTCTTATGACGTCAGAGCCCATGCGGGATTTGTTTACTTGCAGCACGTTTTGTTTTCCTGTTTCTCTCTTACTAAATAAACGAGTCACACAACTGTGTGCTCAACGTGCGAAATTGTATCTCTCACTTATTGCAATTTCCACAGGGTTATCATTAATATCGATGTGTAGGGGTTGACTATAACTATTGAATAATATTGTTTAGACCACGGTCTGGGGGAATACTCGTATTCTGATTGGCTGCAGTGCGTGAATAAACTCCTGATATAACCCTACAGACACCTGCTAAGTAGTTCCAGTCAGTGTTTAGATTCTCTGCCCGAGCCTGAGCCCGACGCGGGCCGGGTCGGGCCGATATTTCCCACCACTATACTCGGGCCGGGCCTTTGATCGAGCGTTTTTATTTTTATTTTACCATTGGTTTATTGGCCTAATCTGAGGAGAAATCTATGCCATAAACAAATATTATAGGCCTTTATTACACGGGTCTTCTCAATGCCGTGGAACGCTCCGTTCACTTGCATGGGTAGTAGTCCGGTGACTTGTATACCCCAGCGTCTTCCGTTGCTAAGCGACGTCACCGTCTTTGCGGACAAATTATTGTCCGCAAAGACAATAAGACAAATAAATACTATGGCAGAATTATTATTATTATTATCATTCAAATTGAACATGTGTTTTTACAGTAGAGTAGTGGAGGGATGACGTATGTTGGCCAACCCGGAAGTGAGGGTCGCCCTGGATTCCCTCGACAAAAAGCCAACGGGTTTTGCCATTGGATTTTGGATTACTTGCATCTTTGAAGCACCTCCTCAAAAATTTAAAATGAATAAAAATATCCGTGCTCCAAAGAAAGAAATGTAAACCAATGCATTCTGAATGGGAGTGTTTCTCCGTTTTTTCCATGCTACACAGAACAAAACGTAAACCCATGCAAATAAAGACTTCATGTTCATAATAAATTAAATATCATTAATCTCCTGAGGGTGTAGGGTGGTATTCTATTTTTTTCAACGGGGCTGCATCCAGTCACTTGACCGTCATGATTCCTATGGTGGTTGCTATCGACCGCCCCCTGTAATCCTTACATGGCTCTAAAAACCACCTGGCAAAGGAGCTGCCGTCAATTGTGTTGTTTCTGTCGTGAACTAGGGTCCGAGGGTTAGAAAATAGACAGATATTCCAAGGTATATATATATATTTTTTTTAACCTTTATTTTTCCAGATAAAACATTAAGAACAGTTTCTTATTTACAATATTGATCTGGTCCAAGAGGCCCCACCAGGAACAAAAGGTACAAACAACAAAAACACAAGCATGACCAATCTAGACAAATACAAAACGGATACACAAATACACAACCTATTTACAGAAAGAAAATAGAAAACACCAATGCACTATAAATAATAATAATAATTAAGATGGGCCAATGTTATACTGTGTGTGAAGGGTGTAATGCAAATGAGAAACAGTGGAATCAACAGGAGCAGGGGGGGTCCACCAAAACATAGCCAAGTTTCTGCTTGAAGGCAGACTGTGATATGAAAGCTGTAAGTTTGAGGGTGTCTTGAATTTTGTTCCAGTCAAAAGCTGCTGCAAAATGAAAAGAGTTTCGGCCGAAGGTACGCCTGGTGAGTGGGTTGATGAGTTTGATAAGTTCAGATGATCTTGTGCGGTAAGTGCTTCTAGAGAGATGGAGAAGGGAGGAAAGGTAATACGGGGTCTTGCCCAGGAGTGCCTTATAAATAAACTGAAGCCAATGTCGGAGTCGACGGGTTTGGAGTGAGGGCCAGTCCACCAGTTTGAAAAGTTCAAAGTGGTGTGTATTAAAGGGAGCATTGGTGGCAAAGCGGATAGCTGAATGGTGAAGAACGTCCAGTTCGTGTAGTGCTGTTTTTGAAGCCATTTTATAGATTGTATCACCATAGTCAACATTTTTTTAACCTTTATTTTTCCAGATAAAACATTAAGAACAGTTTCTTATTTACAATATTGATCTGGTCCAAGAGGCCCCACCAGGAACAAAAGGTACAAACAACAAAAACACAAGCATGACCAATCTAGACAAATACAAAACGGATACACAAATACACAACCTATTTACAGAAAGATAATAGAAAACACCAATGCACTATAAATAATAATAATAATTAAGATGGGCCAATGTTATACTGTGTGTGAAGGGTGTAATGCAAATGAGAAACAGTGGAATCAACAGGAGCAGGGGGGTCCACCAAAACATAGCCAAGTTTCTGCTTGAAGGCAGACTGTGATATGAAAGCTGTAAGTTTGAGGGTGTCTTGAATTTTGTTCCAGTCAAAAGCTGGTGCAAAATGAAAGGAGTTTCGGCCGAAGGTAGTCCTGGTGAGTGGGTTGATGAGTTTGATAAGTTCAGATGATCTTGTGCGGTAAGCAGTGTTGGGCAAGTTACTTCCAAAATGTAATATATTTCATATTACTAGTTACTTGCATTTGAAAGTAATAAGTTTCTTTACAATATTACCTTCTGTGTAGAGTAATAAGTAATAAGTTACTTATTACTTTCACCAAAATCAACATTCAGGACCAGGCGGATGGGGGGGGGCAAACATTAAAGTCTAATGAGGTCTATATTGCATCAGCATGTAGTGTGTACCATGAATAGCTGAATTACAATAATGTTATGATATAGAATAATTAAACAACCAAAACCTTTACACGACAAGACACAAACTCTTTTTCTATGCCTCATTTATTAGCTCCTGAGTTACAAAGTGCAGCCACACAAACATTTAACAAAAAAGTTGGATTCCCATGAAATCAAACATGTTAATAGTTTATACTATTTCAATAATAAAATAAAAGTGCACTTCAAGAATGACGTCTAACAGCCACCAGACAGGGCATGTTTTGTAAGTATTTTAGAACCTGAGCATATATCCTGCCCTGAAATAGCAGTAAATAGCAGTAATAAAAAAGAGCATGAGAACAGCATAAATAATGAAACACATTCAACATTTCAGTCCCACAGAGACTTTACAAGGAACTTATGCTTAGAGCCTATTAATGTTTTGGTTAGGACCAAACAACAAAGTCTTAATAGACAAAATATACAGCCAAACAAGGGCTGGAGTTTGTGGCTCGGATTGTAACCAAGCCCCCAGGAACACTGCATACTTCCGCAATCCACCAGTGCTCAGCGGCCAAGCCTGGTATTGCAGCTGTTTAAGCGGGCTGTGGACGGGTCCCTCAAATCATGGGACCCAGAAGTAGATATCTCCGTTCACTCCAATACAAGTGGGGAACAGGAATGTGTCTCCGCAAAAAATGTCTGGATATCAATCAATCAATCATAATTACCTTAAATGCCATGTCCTCAAAACGCCACCTCAAGCGTTTTATTAGCCGTTATCTCGCCTGAGGAAGAGGGGTGTGCAGCTGAAAGGAGTCGTAGTGAAACAAATGGCATCCGAGAGGGCCTAGTTCAGTGCTCCGTTAACGTGTCCGATTTTTGGACTGGTTCATCTGCTGCTCAATAACTCTCATGGTCCTCTGCTTGCGATCATTGTGATTCATCATGTATTGATCCATTTATTCAAAAGATCCAAAGACAAAGAACAGGTGCATTACGGTATCATTTTATATTGTTGTTGGACCGGAGTGGGGGGATGGGCACGCATGCGTTCTATATTTCTGCATCCGGTATGTCACGGACTAGGCCACGTGTCTTGGCCCCATAACGCGGAAGCAAATCGCTCCTGTATGTTACCCTGCGCCACTGAGCAGTTTGTATATGAATGAATGGGCGGCCACTTTCCAGTCCGTGGTCCATCCTTTATTATGTCCATGACTGTAACGCGTTACCGGACTCAGTAACTGTAATAATATTACCGAAATATAGTTAGTAATGCGTTATATTACTCCGTTACTGCCTAAATGTAATATATTACGGTAACGCGTTACTTTTGCAACGCGTTACGCCCAACACTGGCGGTAAGTGCTTCTAGAGAGATGGAGAAGGGAGGAAAGGTAATACGTGGTCTTGCCCAGGAGTGCCTTATAAATAAACTGAAGCCAATGTCGGAGTCGACGGGTTTGGAGTGAGGGCCAGTCCACCAGTTTGAAAAGTTCACAGTGGTGTGTATTAAAGGGAGCATTGGTGGCAAAGCGGATAGCTGAATGGTGAAGAACGTCCAGTTTGTGTAGTGCTGTTTTTGAAGCCATTTTATAGATTGTATCACCATAGTCAACGATGGGCAGAATGGTCATTTTTACAAGTGTAAGTTTAGCAGAGCGTGTGAAGGATGCTTTGTTACGGTAGAGAAAGGCCAATCTGGCTTTCACTTTAATCTGAATATTATTAATATGGGTGGAGAATGAAAGGGAAGAGTCCAGCCAAAGCCCTAGATATTTATAGGAATTGACAAACTCCAGTTCGGAGTTGTCAGCGCAAAAGATCTTGGGGGGGCTGGAGGTGTTGTTTTTTCGATTGAAAAGTATGCATTTTGTCTTTTTTGAGTTGAGCTGTAGGTGAAGGTTGTGGAAAGAGTGCTCAATAGAAGTGAGACTGTCTTGAAGAGTGGAGGCCGCGGAGCAGAGAGAAGGGCCAGAGGCGTACAGGATAGTGTCATCAGCATAAAGGTGGATCCGGGAGATGCCTGCAGCCTTGGCCACATCATTAATATAAATGGAAAAGAGGATAGGCCCCAAGATTGAGCCCTGAGGCACCCCTTTAGTAATGGCTAGTGGCTCCGTATCCTTAAAAGGCAGCTTGGATGTTTTTATTTTCTGCAGTTTAGACTTCTATAACCTATTTTTGAAAGCAAAACACCAAGCTCATTGATTTAATGAGAATCCGTGCATGGTTCGTTCTTTGAATATTCCGATTTAAAACAAAATTAGAAAAACCAAATAACAGTCGTTCTTTGGTTTTTCTGATTTGGTTTTGAAACGGAAAAAGGGCAAAAGGAATAAACAAATAAACGGCATTTCATTTGTGTTTTGTTTGTTGGTTTTTTAAACCTGAAACAGAAAAAAAAAAAAAGATACATTTGTAGGCTACACCAGAAGGCAGAACGCAGCGAGCGAAGAAAAAAGAGCCTACCACCTAAACCAGCAATAGAGTGTCCAATTATATTTAGCCTTAGTTATGGCCGCACTTGAACCATATGGGGATTTAATTCGTGAACTATTTGACCATGGAAAGACACGACGAGATCAGTACCGCTCTTGTAGTAGAGATTATAACCGAGATATAAAACACGTAGACTAATTCAAGAGAGAGAGTAAAAGAAATCGAGGGGTCCGGAGCAAGTATTGACAAAAGACTTTATCGTGAAGTACAACAACAACGATAACAGCCGGGTGGGTCTGCAGAGTCACTCCTGGGCCCTGTACCACGAAGCTCGCTTAGAGGGTTAGCGAGGTATGTTGAGCTCCAAGCCTGGGTTAGTTGTACCACGAAAGTCGATCTCTTTTAGCGTCGCTGTATCACTATGGTGACTTATGCTCGCAACCAAACCTGGTCGGGAGCAGTTTTTCGGCTTAGTCTAGCCGGAGATCGGCTACTTAAATCGGCGTGCGCAGCTTCCTAGCCCCTCCTCTGACAATGGCGTCGAAATTTGTGGGTGTTCCCGTGGACCCCGGCGCACTTCTCGTACAGGCGTCTCTCCGGAGACAGAGGGTTTTACGGGACAGAACCGATCCCTTGGCATTGTCTGACGATATTCAGATTTCAGACTTTATTGTCATTGTGCAAACAACGAAATTGGGGTTCTTCATGAGAGATACAGATTCTCATCAGAGGGTGTTCGTTATTTGATCGTCCTTTTGGACCTTACGTAGACAATGATTACTGTTGTTGCGCATTGTGTTGCCGTGACAGTGTGCTAGAGTGGAGGTAGCGCGTCAGTCTTGAATATCTGCGCGGGGGGTTCGACTCCCAAGTGATGCAGATTTATGTGAAGCTTAAAAGTCCTAATTCTCATGCATATGGAATACTTATTCACTAAAGCTTATGGAATCATATTTTTGTGCTTATTTCGAACTTGAACCCATATTTTCAAGGCCGTGCTGGCACCACATCCATGGGGGTAAAATGCATATGATAGACCGGCGAAATTGAACCCCGGTCGCTGGCGTTCGGGTCTTATACCATTCCAATACGCTAGAGCCGCTACCTCTCAGCGGTCGAAAACATACCATACATTTCTTAAATAGGGTGTATTTAAAGTGAATTCCCTAAATGATAGAATAAGGCAGGATGGACGTTGCTTATGCATTTTTAAATCATCATCATTCTATTTGGATTAATGGCGAACAATTCTGCATTTGGCATAGTTATTTTACAGACACTATGCAGAATATTTTCACTTATACGCATATAGACTGCTTGATCTATCGTAAAGGTGAGAAAAATGACGCAAAAAACGCCCCTTTCACGTGAACGCGCACTGAACCTAAAGCGGAAAACCTGGTTCAACTAATTGAATCTAAGGTGAGCTTCGTGGTACCATTTAACTCTGATTGCGAGTTGCGGCTCTGTCGAGCCAGGTTTTCCCAAGAAAGCCTGGGTATGTTCAGCGAGCTTCGTGGTATAGGGCACGGGTCAACAGATTCCAGCCTCTTCTTAAACACACAATAGCACAGTACTCAGCAGTTCCTTGTTTTAGGTGTCCACACATAATCAAACACAAATTATTCTAAACAGATGGTCACTGAGATAGTCTAGGACCCAGGAAGTGGAGTCAGCATGCATTGTGTCAGTAGCTTCCTGCTCCTGGGGGGTTGGGCCCCAACTCCTGCTCTGACCCAAGACTCCCAGGCCTCGTGACCAGCCCTGGATCAAAATCCAGAGGCATTTTACATGTTTTCTACCATTAGATATACAGGCCTAATAATAATCATAGTTTACCATAGAATATAATCATTAATTTCTACCACACATCCCCCCTTTTGTGGCTGACAAGATCACAACAAAAACATTCGTTTAGGTCAGATTTTGCTCTACATTTGATCATCGTTAAAAACTTTTAAGTATGTTCAGGGATCTCAACCTGCATAATTCTCAGGAATCTCAACCTGTTGTTTAAGGCATAAAAGATCTGTCAAATGTCTAACTAGAATTCACACATAACATAGTATTTTCAGCATGCATTGAAAATTAGCATTTCAGAATATATGACATAAAAATATGAAACTAAAAAAAAATGACATTTCAAAAAATAAGTAAATAATAGAAATTAAAAATTAAGATTGTCCAAAAGCATGCTTGCACGGATTTGAATGGCTCAGGTGATCTTCATGTATTGGTGCGCAGGATACGAGTGGGGGGTTTTGGACATTGTCATAGATGTTGCTCCTGTTGGCTGAAATCAAGCCTTGTAGATCACGAGGTCGGCTCACATCGAGAGGTTACTAGCACATCGTGTGAGCCTCCATCTGGTGTTTGATATATCACAGTCCGCTCTCCTCTTCGGGTTCGCTCTGAAGCACTTTCCCATAGAGCTTCCACTCCCAATCATTTGACTCAACTATGCCAGTTACCCTAACCCGGGGATTCCACCGGATGCGTTACGGCAACGTTACGGCTGCGGCACGTCTTGGCCGCGACTTTGCCCTGCTTGCATTTCCACCGGGCGCGTTACGGCAGCGCAACGCTGCCTTGCGAGCCAGCCGTATCCACGCGAGATCACGAGATCCCGCGATAATCCTAAACCTAATGTACTCACCTTCCATTCCCAAAACTACTGCAATTAAATGCCAGGCTTTGTCCTTTCTGACATTGTTCTTATAAAAAGGATGATTTGAGACCCTTTGATTGATTGACTGCTGACCTGGTGCCACCGGACATGACGTAATAATGTTGGTGTTTTATTTATTGTGTTTTATTTTGAAAATTGAGCGGAATGCTCTATGGCTTTTACTTTTTCACTTCCTGCCCTGATCGATCTGCTCTGTTGAAATTGACGCGGTTCAGCAGCGGCTCGCGGCAAAAATAGGAATGCTACGGAATGATAGCGCTGCGGCGCGGCACGCCGCTCCTGGGACGCTGCTGAGACGTTCCGCAGCCACGCCCGGTGGAAATGGTCTCATTGATTAGAGTGGAACCTATCTGCTGCGGTGACCGCGGCCAAGACGTGCCGCTGCCGTAACGTTGCCGTAACGCGTCCGGTGGAATCAGGCCGTAAGGGTCATCTCCCTGGAGAGCCTAGATGCTATCATAGATCTGACTATGGGAATGCAGCAGCAGAATATCAGAGCCATCACTGTTAGTACTATTAGTACCACTGCACCTATTTTTGCGAACATCATTCCCCACATACAAAACCTTGTTTCCAGCCATCCAAACATTCCCTGATCATGGCCTGCATTTTCCTTTAACTCCTTTCTTAAATGTTTTAGGTTGTTCATCGCAAGTGTGAATGATCCATCTGGGGCAGTATTATTTGGAATGATGGTACAACACATTTCACCTATAAGAGCACAAACTCCCCCCTTTTCTGCTAAAAGCCAATCTAAAGCCCGTCTGTTCTGCCAAGCCACAGCTTTAAGAAGTATATATTTTCTCATATTTAATTTATACTTTCTGTTATAGCCCCATGGTTTCCTGACGTTACTGTTAAACACCATTTCATTGGATTAAATTGGATATGTACTTCACACCGATTTTTCCCATGCGCATGTTCATAATTCTGGCAGAAGGTTAATGCACATAACGGTTGGTTATCGGACATAACAGTAAACACAAATTCATTAACTTGGTTCTGCGGTAGTATCTGAGCATATAAGACTATTTTCCCTTTCTTGTTTACTAGTCCTGAATGAGTTGGGGCCGGATTGTCCTGTGTTCCTCTCTGGCTTCCTTCAGTACCAGCCCCCGATTCCTGGCTCTTCCAGGTCTGTGTTGTCTCCATGGTTTCATCCTTCCTTGGGTTCTGTCCTTGTGCCAGCGGAATCTGGCACAACCCGTAAAGGATCAGGAACAGGCTCCCCGTTTTCAGCATCATCATGTTGCTGTATCTCTTGGCTCGACTGGATCTGGTCCTGGGGCAGCTGGTCAGCGCCCGGTGTGTCTGCGTCTGGCTCCTCCTCCTCACGCTTATCCCTGGGTTGAGCGGCTTTTGTGCAGTGGTTGAGATGATACCACGTGGCACATCCTTCCACTTGGATGGCTGTTGGTGTTGCGTTGGTGACTTTGTATGGCCCTTCTCTCCTGGGCTCGTTCCACTTTCTCCTGAACACCCTTAGGTACACTTGGTCACCTGGCTCCACCCCCCTTGGTGGCTCCTTCTCCAACTCTGGAACTCTGTCTTTCTCCTGTTGAAAAATAAGCCTGTGTATGCCAGTTAGTTGTCCCATATAGCGTCTTAATTCAGTTTCCAATTGTTCTAATGGAGGTCCTTTATGAGGCCCTTGAATAACAGGTGAAGGCATGAGTCGACCCGTAAGCATTTCATGCGGGGTTAGATGCGTCGTTCTGTTAGTTTTCATGTGTCAGTCGTAGTGCATTAGTCCTTTAATTTATTACTCTAATTTAATTTTGTTAATCTTTGTCTTAAGCGTCCCATTCCTCTCTCCACCATACCTTGTGGTTTGAGGATTGTAGACACGGACTAGTCTTTATTTGACATGCAGATGTTAAATCACTTGTTTGAGTGTTTTCTGAATAAACGCTGCCCTATCGCCTGAGCTAATTAGTGACGGAATTCCAAACCTTGGCATGACTTCTCTAGTCAGAAACTCGATTACTGTAGCCGCACTTTGGTCTTTTGATGGGACTGCGTCTACCCATCTGTTTAACACTGTTTTTTCAAATATTTCACACTCATTTAGCTGGATGTCAATCATTGTTTGCAAGTATGGTGAAGAAAAACCTTGTTTTCAATTTTTATCAATTTCCTCAATACCTCCCCCCTTGCCCAATGGTCAAAACCATGCGCATTAAATGATAAGCAAATCTAATAACGCCGTTGGTGCAACCTACGTCGAAACGTCTAACCTTAACCATCAGCAAACTAAAACCAATCTTTTGGGAAGGGAAATCGAAACCAGTATGTCCAAATCCAAAGCCCAATATGGGTGGGTTTACCATCAGCCGCCTGAAACCACGCTGTTCCAAATTCATGCACTAAACCGAAAAACGTACATGCGTTAGTGGGCTTCTATACCACAAAGGTAAAATAAAAAAAAATAAAAAAAAACGCGACATGCCCCGTTCCAAGACCACCTCTGCTGCCATAGCTGACATATCTGACTCCTATTCCCCCACCACCTTTCATCAGCCGGCTCTTCCTATGATGGTTGCAGTTCTCACTTCATGATCAAGTGAGCCAGTGCTCACAGTGACTCTGCCAAGTAATCGTGACTGTCCCTGTTTTAGGTTGTCACGGGCTTCAAGGTGGGATAATAATAATAATAATAAATACAATTTATATAGCGCTTAATATGGTACTCTAAGACGCTTACGCTTTCTTAGACGGGATCTTACCCTTCGTTGGCTAACCAGCCTTCCATACTGGCTTATTGCAGGATGCCGTACCTGGGATACGATCAATCCCCACCTATATGGTGGTATAGATCGCAAAGTGGAGGGAGGAGAGAGAGTCTTCAGCCACATCTGCCCTATGCAGCCATGTGTGTGCCTAATGGATACCAACCCGGTCTCACGAAAAGTCGTGACACTGTCACGTTATTTAATCTA
Organism: Gadus morhua; assembly: GCF_902167405.1. NCBI lineage: Eukaryota > Metazoa > Chordata > Actinopteri > Gadiformes > Gadidae > Gadus > Gadus morhua. The sequence continues at coordinate 24,816,806 of NC_044065.1, forward strand.
TTGAAACGTGATCAGGATCACGTATTTTCAAAATGTTCGTGTTTTAAAGCACAAATTTCAAACCCATGTATTTCAATTGGAAGTATTTGTCGTGTCACCAGCACGACTTCCAAACTAAGGTTATGTGCGGGAGCATTCTCCCTAATGTCCCTTAAGGAGCTCCGTACAGAACATTCATTGTTTAAAATTGTCTGTGATGATAACTAACAATATGACAGCTTTTGGCCACCCATTTCTCCTTAAACTTTTCTGTGAACAATATGACAGCTTTAGGCCACCCGTTTCTACTTTCACCTTTGATTCTGAGAAATTGTGACAATTCACGGATATATTAAATGCAGGTGCGCTGTATGTCTTGATGTTTATTTTATCTAGCCATCTACTGTCTTGTTTTTGGTTATGTGAATGAAAGTCCGCGTCGACGCCTCGCAAGTCCAGTGTCGCGAGCGGACGTTGCCATGACATCTAGAAATCATATCGTATTTAATGGGTTGTCACTAATATTGATGTGTTGGGCTTGATTATAACTCTTGAATAATATTGTTTGCACCACGGCCTGGGGGATACTCGTATTCTGATACCTCCTGAGTAGTTCCAGTCAGCGTTTGGATTCTCTGCCCGAACCCGAGCCCGACCAGACCCTACCCGCGGGCCGGGTCTGGCCGATATTTCCCACCACTATCCTCGGGCCGGGCCTTTGATCGAGCTTTTTTATTTTTATTTTATCATGGTTTATTGGCCTAATCGGAGTAGTAATGCTATGCCATAAACAGGACGTTATAGCCTTTATTAACACGGGTCTTCTCAATGCCGTGGCCCGTGGAACACTCCGTTCACACGGTTGTTGAGGGGGGGGGGACACACGATTTGTAGGGGGGGGGGGGGGGGGGGGGGGTGGGGGGGGGGGGGGGACACGTTTAGTTGAAGGGGGGGGGGGGGGGGGGGCCACTTTGTTGAGAGGGGGGGGAGACACGTTTGTAGGGGGGGGCACGCTCGACAACGAGAGTTGGTTTTTATTGAACGCTCGACAACGAGAGTTGGTTTTTATTGAACGAGACTTCAACACGGAACAGCTGCACGAAACGATGGTCACGTCACTCTCGGTGACGGTGTCGACAATAATGAACACACGAACAATGTTAATAGAACAACACACAACCACATAACATCCCGAACCCATTAACCCCACTTAATCCTAACAACAAAACAAGTTAACAAAAGCCCCATTTGTCAACTGAGAACCCCAATTCCCAGAATCCCCCGCGGCTCCGGAACACGGCGTAGCTTATATTAATCTTTATTATCTGAATGGGAAATGCAATATTTTAGGACAGATACACCATTAAACGCGTTTCTAATGATATTTCTAGCGAGAAATTTACATTTTCCTTACATAATCTTCAGTCAGTGAATGTGTATGATCTTTATTAATCTTTATTATCTGAATGGGAAATGCAATATTTTAGGACAGATTCACCGTTAAACGTGTTTCTAATAACATTTCTAGCGAGAAATGTACTTTTTACTTGCATAATCTTCAGTCAGTGATTGTGTCTGATCTTTAGTTTTATGGTTATTAGGATTTGATCGGCTCGCTCGCTTGTTTCAACGACGTCAGGTTGCTTTCGCTAAACTAGCAGCTCACGTCCTTCCTGCGTTTGTGTTATTAAACTGTTACTTTATGTAACTTTTAATGATATCATCTTGTTAGAAACACGTATATCTGAGAGCCAACCCAGTCGCCAAAAGCATACCTACGTTGACAGTGTACGTTTCGTGAACACTGGATTACGTCGCATTTCAACATAAAATAGCGTGTTATACACACACACACGCGCACGCACAGACACACACACACACAAGCACACACACGCACGCACAGAGACAGACAGACACACACACACACACACACAAACACACACACACACGCACACGGTGCATTTCGCTGCTAAAACAACAACAAAAAAATATTCCCTCAAATATTATTACTTTCAAAACGTTGGCCAAAATGGCCAATAATATCATTTTTTATTTGGGATGCTTCTAGGACATTTTGGGTGGATTTTGAACGATATGTGGGGGGCACGTTTTTTGCAGAACCTGGCAACCCTGCGCTGTTGCCCGAGATCTGGATCCACCCCGGCGTGGTGCCGTCTCCTTTTGACCTTTTGACCCCAGACTTCTGGGGGAATAGCTGAATCAATTCATTAGTCAATCAGAAGCATGTAAATATCTTCCCGGTGGCGTAAGAGGACGAACAAGGTGTCCTTCAACATCTACGCTTCCAGGCGATTGCAACGGTGCCACACATGAGCATATTCGAACATGTTTAATGGTAGTAATTAGCTGTCGAAATTGGAGGCCTTAATCAATACTGAGCAGCTATTGATTTGCTTCCCGGTAAAGATTTGTCACAAATGACATGTTATTTAGCATCTACACGTTGAGCTGAGTCCAATGACACCAAGAACGACACTCTAGCTAATGGTAACATGTATTTTACATGGTACACCTAGGTCTAGGACATGATCTCGGTGTAGCAAGAGGCCGAGCTTGATCTCATTGGACTCAGCTTAACGTGTAGATGCTAATTAACATGTAATTTGTCAAAAATCTCCATCGGGAAGCAAATCTATAGCTGGTCATTATTGATAAAGGCCTCCAAAATCGACAGCTAATTACTACCCCGAAACATATTCAAATATGATCATGTGTGGCACTGTTGCAATCGTCTCGAAACGTAGATGTCAAAGGACACCTTGTTTGCCCCGTTAAGTAACCGGGAAGATATTTTCATACTTCTAATGAATTGATTCATATTTTAAGGTTCTCGGAGTGAGACTTTAAGCGGCTGCAGCAGAAGTGTTGAGACGAAAGATGATATCAAGACATTTATAGAATATTCCCATTCACATTATGATTCTTCGTCATAACATCCGACCAAACATCCTTTACAGTCACCAAGCGAGGATTATGAAAGTCCAGGCCCCCCCTTCCGGCACTCGGGGTCCGACTGGGCCAAGTTTCGGGCAGGAAGGGCCCCCCATTCCGGCCCTCGGGGTCCGACCGGGCCAAGATTCGGTGCCGGGGTCCAAGTTAGGCCTTAGAATAAGGTATTCAAATTTCAGGGCGGTAGGACCTTCCTATCTCAAAAACTGTTTTTCCACCACATTCTGAACCATTAGGTCTTGCAGGTAACACTTCTGGGGGGCTTTGTCCTTTAGGCCGAAGCCCTAAAGGAATTCATGCAATAGGTGACTGGGTCGACAACATTTAAGTATGCTTTACTTTGAGGTCTCTTATATATATCAAAGGGGGTCTCAAAGGACGCATACGCTTCAACCTGTGGCTCCAGCCCTACAGGAAATGACTCAGCAAGTGCTCCATCTCGTTGCACCTGCACCCAGCGGCCAAGATTTTGGCCTGAAGTTCTTCCCAGACCTACACCCATAGCCATCCAACACGCATATCTTAGAATCAGGCTTCTCTTTAATAATGACAAAAAGCTATTAGAGAAATACACATTCACTTTTTGTTATCTCATAAGCGGCGTGGTGCCGGCTCCTTTTGACCTTTTGACCCCGGACTTCAAAAACGTGGCCACAGGCCATCTGTGACTACACACCTTAAGCCACAAATGTACACCTCCATCCCACAAAAAATGGGGACTAGAAACTAACCTCTGTCTTATGTACAATTACTGTACTGTGGGAGGTCACGCCCCTTTTCCGGCCTTTTCGAGATAGCTAGGGATGCTAAAATGTTTACACACATTTCCCGGGGCCCCGAGAACGACATATCCGAGATTTGGAGTTCTAGCCCATAGAGAAAAAAAGTTTTCCCAAATGGACTGTCATTTGGACAAAGCCCCTTCAGAAGTGTTGCCTGCGAGACCTAATGGTTCAGAATGTGGTGGAAAAAAAGTTTTTGAGATAGGAAGGTCCTACCGCCCTGAAATTTGAATACCATATTCTAGGGCCTAACTGGGACCCCCGCACCGAAACTTGGCCCGGTCGGACCCCGAGTGCAGGAAGGGGGGGGCCTGGACTTTCATAATCTTCGCTCTGTGAATGTAAAGGATGTTTGGTCGGATGTTACGACGAAGAATCATAATGTGAATGGGAATATTCTATAAATCTCTTGATATCATCTTTCGTCTCAACACTTCTGCTGCAGCCACTTAAAGTCTCACTCCGAGAACCTTAAAATATGAATCAATCCATTAGAAGTATGAAAATATCTTCCCGGTGGTGCAACAGAGCAAACAAGGTGTCCTTTGACATCTACGTTTCGAGACGATTGCAACAGTGCCACACATGATCATATTTGAATATTTTTCGGGGTAGTAATTAGCTGTCGATTTTGGAGGCCTTTATCAATAATGACCAGCTATAGATTTGCTTCCCGATGGAGATTTTTGACAAATTACATGTTAATTAGCATCTACACGTTAAGCTGAGTCCAATGAGATCAAGCTCGGCCTCTTGCTACACCGAGATCATGTCCTAGACCTAGGTGTACCATGTAAAATACATGTTACCATTAGCTAGAGTGTCGTTCTTGGTGTCATTGGACTCAGCTCAACGTGTAGATGCTAAATAACATGTCATTTGTGACAAATCTTTACCGGGAAGCAAATCAATAGCTGCTCAGTATTGATTAAGGCCTCCAATTTCGACAGCTAATTACTACCATTAAACATGTTCGAATATGCTCATGTGTGGCACCGTTGCAATCGCCTGGAAGATGTTGATGTTGTCCGTAGATGTTGAAGGACACCTTGTTCGTCCTCTTACACCACCGGGAAGATATTTACATGCTTCTGATTGACTAATGAATTGATTCAGCTATTCCCCCAGAAGTCTGGGGTCAAAAGGTCAAAAGGAGACGGCACCACGCCGGGGTGGATCCAGATCTCGGGCAACAGCGCAGGGTTGCCAGGTCCTGCAAAAAACGTGCCCCCCACATACCGTTCAAAATCCACCCAAAATGTCCTAGAAGCATCCCAAATAAAAAATGATATTATTGGCCATTTTGGCCAACGTTTTGAAAGTAATAATATTTGAGGGAATATTTTTTTGTTGTTGTTTTAGCAGCGAAATGCACCGTGTGCGTGTGTGTTTGTGTGTGTGTGTGTGTGTGTGTCTGTCTGTCTCTGTGTGTCTGTGCGTGCGTGTGTGTGCTTGTGTGTGTGTGTGTGTCTGTGCGTGTGCGTGCGTGTGTGTGTGTGTATAACACGCTATTTTATGTTGAAATGCGACGTAATCCAGTGTTCACGAAACGTACACTGTCAACGTAGGTATGCTTTTGGCGACTGGGTTGGCTCTCAGATATACGTGTTTCTAACAAGATGATATCATTAAAAGTTGCATAAAGTAACAGTTTAATAACACAAACGCAGGAAGCACGTGAGCTGCTAGTTTAGCGAAAGCAACCTGACGTCGTTGAAACATGCGAGCGAGCCGATCAAATCCTAATAACCATAAAACTAAAGATCAGACACAATCACTGACTGAAGATTATGCAAGTAAAAAGTACATTTCTCGCTAGAAATGTTATTAGAAACACGTTTAACGGTGAATCGGTCCTAAAATATTGCATTTCCCATTCAGATAATAAAGATTAATAAAGATCATACACATTCACTGACTGAAGATTATGTAAGGAAAACGTACATTTCTCGCTAGAAATATCATTAGAAACGCGTTTAATGGTGTATCTGTCCTAAAATATTGCATTTCCCATTCAGATAATAAAGATTAATATAAGCTACGCCGTGTTCCGGAGCCGCGGGGGATTCTGGGAATTGGGGTTCTCAGTTGACAAATGGGGCTTTTGTGAACTTGTTTTGTTGTTAGGATTAAGTGGGGTTAATGGGTTCGGGATGTTATGTGGTTGTGTGTTGTTCTATTAACATTGTTCGTGTGTTCATTATTGTCGACACCGTCACCGAGGGTGGACGTGACCATCGTTTCGTGCAGCTGTTCCGTGTTGAAGTCTCGTTCAATAAAAACCAACTCTCGTTGTCGAGCGTTCAATAAAAACCAACTCTCGTTGTCGAGCGTGCCCCCCCCCTACAAACGTGTCTCCCCCCCTCTCAACAAACGTGTCCCCCCCCCCCCCCTTCAACTAACGTGTCCCCCCCCCCCCCCCCCCCCCCCCCCTACAATCGTGTGTCCGTCCCCCCTCAACAAACGTGTGAACGGAGTGTTCCACGGGCCACGGCATTGAGAAGACCCGTGTAATAAAGGCCTATAACGTTCCTGTTTATGGCATAGATTACTCCTCAGATTAGGCCAATAAACCAATGATAAAATAAAAATAAAAAAGATCGATCAAAGGCCCGGCCCGAGGATAGTGGTGGGAAATATCGGCCAGACCCGGCCCGCGGGTCGGGTCTGGTCGGGCTCGGGTTCGGGCAGAGAATCCAAACGCTGACTGGAACTACTCAGCAGGTATCAGAATACGAGTATTCCCCCCAGGCCGTGGTGCAAACAATATTATTCAAGAGTTATAATCAAGCCCAACACATCAATATTAGTGACAACCCATTAAATACGATATGATTTCTAGATGTCATGGCAACGTCCGCTCGCGACACTGGACTTCCGAGGCGTCGACGCGGACTTTCATTCACATAACCAAAAACAAGACAGTAGATGGCTAGATAAAATAAACATCAAGACATACAGCGCACCTGCATTTAATATATCCGTGAATTGTCACAATTTCTCAGAATCAAAGGTGAAAGTAGAAACGGGTGGCCTAAAGCTGTCATATTGTTCACAGACAAGTTTAAGTAGAAATGGGTGGCCAAAAGCTGTCATATTGTTAGTTATCATCACAGACAATTTTAAACAAAAAATGTTCTGTACGGAGCTCCTTAAGGGACATTAGGGAGAACGCTCCCGCACATAACCTTAGTTTGGAAGTCGTGCTGGTGACACGACAAATACTTCCAATTGAAATACATGGGTTTGAAATTTGTGCTTTAAAACATGAAAATTTTGAAAATACGTGATCCTGATCACGTTTCAATAGATTAAATAACGTGACAGTGTCACGACTTTTCGTGAGACCGGGTTGTGGATACACATCAGGGAAACTATTAAACAAAAGGTAATTTATCAGAGTTAAAATTATTAAAGTGTTGCAGCAGCAGTAGTGGCATTTGAAAGCTAAACCCACTACTTCCGAATCCAATTTGACAACATAGCATTTAGGACCCCTTCCCAGCAGATGTGGCGTCGATCCGCCTACTGTCCTTAACTAGGGAGATGTGAAAGAAAACAAAAATCACAATATTAAAACTTGCATTTTCAATATTGGGCGACTCACTTCCGTCTTAACCGTTACTCAAAATCACAATTCTCTTCATAATCCTACCCGATTGCCCTTCACTATCTATTTAAATTGGACGACCTAATTAAACCTTTTATTCTACCTATTGCTTGCATTTAGTGTTTTCCACATTTTGATTCACTACTATGCCAAACCCTAACCCTCTATATTGTTCTTAACTAGTTTATTCAACACTGAATTGATACATTGTTTCTGTCAAGTTGTACGGTTTTGTTTTGGTTTTTGGTGAGTTTTTCAGTTTTGTTTGGTTGGTTTTAAGCACTGTGTTTTTTCCCCAACTCGAAAAGGATGTGACACCAGTGGCGATTCTAGAAAATTTTACATGGGGTGGCAGAAGGGTGGCAAGTTAAATTCAAGGGTGGCAAATCACACACACAAAGTCAAGTCAAGTCAAGTCTTTTTATTGTTGGAAACACACATGCCTGGTGTCTATATGTATTTATTTATACCAATCGCTAATGAAAACAGTTAACATCGTTACTAGGGCTGTAACGATACACAAATTCACGATTCGGTTTGTATCACGATTTTTGACCCACGGTTCGATACATCCCACGATTCTTTTAAATTTAAAAAGCATTTTATTTAAACAACACTTAAATACCAATTATCTTAATGTAAAATTTAATAACAAATAATTTGGAACACTGAACAGATTTGAACCGAAAGAATACTATTAAAGTATAGCTAAATTATTAAAGAAATAACCAAAGATTGCAGTTGGAGGATGCTTTTTGCTGGTAGGCATAATAGGGCCCCTTTAACTGTTTGGTTGGTTTATTCAAATATCCTTATTAGCGCTTTTTATTAGGCTATGTAGCTTAAATAATGACATAATCAGGCCGTAAAGAATGCAACATGTTTAATAGCCTAACTCTCAATAGATGAGGAAAAACGTGAACGTCGCAATAACGAGGCATAGTGTTACGAGTAGCATATGTGTGTGCGGGAGAATGGCAGTGTGCGTATGCGTGTGTGAGTGACGTCAGCGAGTGAGTGGACGAGCGAGGAGAGCGAGCGGTAGCGCGTGTGTCTAGTGAGAAGCGAACGAGTCCGGTAGAATAAAGTACCCATCCTGTCAATAATCGGTGGCCGCTTCATTCCGACCTATAAGCAGACAAACTGCCAGTCAAATCACACAAAACAATAGAGACAGGATCACACAGGCATTTTTTTTCGCGCTTGGCCCACTCTGGATAAATGTCGTTCATATCGCATATGAGGACTTCGACGGCTGTGGAGAAATGCAATCCTCCGTAGCCACGGAGAGCTGTGATCACAGAGAGGGTATCTCGTCACATATTTACGGCATCGATAGGAGGAGGCGCTGTCAGCAGACTATTATTTAGACAAATATTAGCAAATTTCAATGGTGAGAGTTGGCTTGTCTCCAGTTCTTTGGCTTTCAAACCGTTTCTGTTTTCATTTGAATGAAGCGGCAGATGCGCACGGTGAGAAGAGAGCAAATAGGATTCATGGACTCAACCATTTTACAGGGGGAGGGGGGACATAAAGATTTTAGTTCTTAAACTTAAACAAGTTACCAATGAGATCAACAGCTTCAGTAGCAAAAAATATAATACCATTCAATAAATGTATATTGGAGACACTTCTAACAACCTGGGTGGCAAGTGGGGTGGCAAACATTTTTTGGGGGGTGGCAGCTGCCACCCCTTGCCACCCCGGTAGTTTCGCCACTGTGTGACACTGAAGGAGTTCTGAAGGCACTGGGTTTCAATCAAGGATTGGACAGACAACAGTTTTTTCCGTTTTTGGTCTTTCCTCTTTTTTTCCCTTTTTATTTAGAACACAGAGCACAAGTCCATAGGGTTGCAATGGTTAACAGTTAGCACCAGAAACCACTTTCTTTTGTCCTCTTAGTCCTATTAGTTTCTAGGCCCTTAGATAAAAAACCTAAGATAAACAGACATGAAGATAGACAGAGCAGTAGTTAGTTGCCACTTAAATAAATGTGCAAAATGAAATAAATGTGCACAATGCAAATACATGGATGAAATGTGCAAATATGCTATAATCCTGTGCGAATACATGAATGAAATGCAAATATGCTTCCAATAAATATTTACCAAATTTGCCTTGTTACAGCACTAGGAAAAATAAATATTAGCAATATTCCATCACTCTGAGTAGGAGAGGATTCTCCCCCACCTCGGCAGCCCTGACACACACACGAGAACAGGCTCACACACACATCCTTTCTTATTTTACTTTACTTATTTATTTTAAATGACATTTGTCATTGTGGACAACCTGAATTAGAAATTTGGATAACGTTTTAGCGTACTTATTTGGTCTATGTTTAAGTATTGCCGATTGTTTTTTCTAAATTATAAGATCACTTTTAATAAATTGTCTATTACTTATCAGAATCTCTAAGGAAATATTTTATTTGTGTTGTTATCTTGGCACCTAGACCTCGTCAGGTCCAAGCACCAAAATAACATCCACCTATCCACGCAGAGTCCATGGGTTGGGTCAGCTCCTCTTTTGAGGAGTCACATTACCCTGGCGCCATTGAACCCATTGCCTCCTGTGGAGTGTGGTGTGCAGAGAATTTTTAACGCTAATTGCTCATGTTTTGGATTCTAGATAATTATTCCTGAATCCTGTGATCACCATGTAACATGCTCAGGGACATATCAACACTCAGCTAGGAGGAGCTGGGGATCGAACTAACAACCTTTCGGTTACAAGACACCCTCTACTTCCTGAGCTAAACTGACCCCCAGCCTCCTCTCTGCTGATTTATTACCTCTGGGTCGGTCCGCATCCGCCCTTTTTGCTTTCTTTACATTCCTCTCCCTTCTCCGATTGTCATCCTTGGAGCTGTCATAAGTATTAACTGCGTGTGTCCCGAGAATTCTAAAGTTTTGGTAAATTTTCCTGCCATGGGGAGGTGAGAGGCATATTTTGAACCTACGCAAGTGTAAGTGGCTCCAGTGTCAGCCATCATTGGCGTGCCTCTATCATTTATCAGAACCTGCAGTATTGGTTCCTCATCAGCTTGTTTTATGATTGCTACAAGCTGACCCTCCCCCTGTGGATTCCCCTGGCACCCCTAGTATCCCTGTCCCATAAAAGGGACCTGCCTGGTAGCTACCTCCTTGTTCCTGCCTTCCCTGATAGCCGTTACCCTGTCCTTGCTGTGGTGGATAAGGGTTAGCTCCTAATATGTCCTTCCATGTTGCACCCATAGGATATTAAAGGACCTCTGCGTTGTCCTTGGGATCCTTGTTGATTGTTTCTAAACTGTCCTTGGTGTCCTTGTTGTAAATTATTTTTATACTGACCTTGGGGCCCCTTATTCTGATTCTGCCTATTCCCATTTGTTGGGTTCCCAGTATTATGTAGGTGTATCTGAATGGTGTAACTGAATGGTAGAGTGGGTGACCATTGGCTCTGAGGCTGTTGTACTGGGGGAGAGAATGCCTGTTGAGGAGGTTGGGTTTGTGGTGCGCCCTGCTGGACGGCTTGCAATATTGTTTCAACCGGCTCTGAAACAACCCCCTGTTTTTCCTTCTCTTTTTCTCTTCTTGTGAGTTCTTCTGACTGAAGCTGAGATAGCTTCCTCTGCACCTCTTTGCTTTGTTCCTGTATTTTGTGTTTATTTTGCCGATATTTCTCCACTGCATGAACCACATGATCGCAGAAGCCTCAATGAGATTTATTTGTAACCAGATTTATTTGTAACCATCTCAGGATCCTCATCCGTCTCCAAGCACCATCTGTCCACTTGGGCCTGCAGGTAGGATGCAGGATTCTCTGTGTCGTTGATAGGGAGGCCTCTCATATTTTTATGATCGATATGGGCCGGGAACTCCCTTCTTTTTTTTTTTTTTTAACTTTTATTTTCGTGGTTTTTACACATACAACTTCACACATGCAGAAAAAAAAATCAGAATAAGTAGACACATACAATACGTACACCCCCTCCCCCCTCCCTCACACAATCAGACAGGACAGTCAAAATTACAATAATATGTAAACACTACCTGGATGTACAACTAAGTAGCAAACCTTGTAACAATGAGTCAAGATATACACAGAAAAAATAAATAAATAAGAATAAATAAAATAAAATAAAAGTAAGACAATAATTAAGAGTATAAACTATAAAAGTAAATAAATAATAATAAAAAATAAATAAAAAGAAATGGGGCAAATTTCACACGTACATCAAAATATTCTCTTCACTGCAGAATTCAAAAGAGGTACCCATCAGGGCGAGTGGCACTAAGGGGGCAGATATTTCAGTCCTTGATGTGCTGCAGCACTGGGTTCCATATGGCGAGGAACTTTTGAGAGTTGCCGGACAGGTCATATCTCAGCCTCTCAACATGTAGAATGCCCATTAGTTCGCTTAACCAAGTGTCAAACTGGGGGGCTGAATCTGATTTCCACAATTTCAGAATACATCTCTTAGCAATTACCATGCCATAAACCAGAATTGTGCGAGCATTATGGTCTAGATTTTCCAGGGTTGTGGAATGTCCGAAGAGAGCGGTTTCAGGATCAGGGGTCAAAGAAAAATTCAAAACAGTAGAATACCATTGGAATACCAGACACCAAAAGTTGTAAAGATTTGGACAGTCCCAAAAGTGGTGGGCAAGCGTACCCTCGGCGATCTTACATCTGTTACATAAAGGCGAGAGATTTGGGAAAAAGTTATGCAGTTTAACCTTAGAGTAGTGCAATCTAAGTGTGACCTTAAATTTAATTAGCTGGAGCCTCGAGTTTATAGAGCAGGATTTTATGTTTTTTAGTGCTCCCTCCCAGACATCGTCAGAAATTTCGATGTTTAAGTCTCTTTCCCAGGTCTGCTTTATTTTTAAAGTGGATTTGTCCTGCTGGTTCAAAAATATTCCTACGAAAGATGAAATCAGGTTTTTAGCTTCTGGTGAGCCCAGCAAAATTTTGGACATTGAATCATCTGCAGGCAAGGACTCAAAGGATGGTATATTTTGTCTGACATAATTTCTCAGCTGTAGATACCTGAAGAATTGAGTTTTCGAGAGTGAAAACTTTGATACAAGCTGATCAAATGAAGCAAAGTGACCATTTATATAAAGGTCTTCTACTGTCACTATTCCCTTCCGACTCCAATCCTTAAATGCTGAGTCTGTGAACGATGGGGGGAAGGCATGATTATGCCAGATGGGGGCATGAATGGATGTGTTCCGTAGTTCACATGCCTTTCTAATTTGGTTCCAAATTCTCTGACCGTTGGACAGGGTAAAGTGGTCTTCCCTGAACGAGGCAAGGGGTCTGGGAGAAGAGAAAAGGGTCGCAGTAAGAGAAGTTTTTGGGGTCAGGCTTTTTTCAATGGCCAACCAGGGGGGCAGAGCAGGTCTAACGTCCTTTTCTTGTGCAAATTGCCAGTACACCATCACTCTAGCATTGGCAGCCCAATAATAGTGTAAAAAACACGGTAACCCCAGTCCACCATGCTCCCTGGGTTTCTGAAGATGGGCTTTTGAGATCCTATGCGATTTATATCCCCAAATGAAAGGCATTATAATAGAATCAATCGACTTAAGGTACGATTTGGGAATATAAATTGGCACATTCTGAAATAGATACAGAAATCTCGGCAGGGAGACCATCTTTATTGCATTCACACGGTCAATAAGGGAGATTGGTAACGTTCTCCATTTCTCTACGTTCTCCTTTAGTTTGTTCAACCTTTCCATGAAATTTATCTTAAAAAGAGTCTTTGGATTTTTTGATAATTTAATGCCCAGGTACTTTATACTGACCAAATTTGTTTTAAACTGCGTATTGGCTAGGAATGTTGGGTCCAGATCTGCTGTCAACGACAAGAGTTCACTTTTTTGCCAGTTTATGGTGTAGCCCGAGACTTCGCCGAAAGAATCAATTAGCTGGAGTAGGTGAGGGACGGAATTCTCGGGGTCGGATACAAAGATGGCGATGTCATCCGCGTACAGAGAAATCTTGTGATCCATCCCACCTAGTGTTATTGGCTTTATCGGTGCGTGCCCTCTTATACTAATAGCCAGAGGCTCGATGGCCAACGCAAAGAGGAGCGGCGAGAGGGGGCAGCCCTGACGCGTACCCCTCTGAAGGGCGAAGGGTGTGGACCTGTCCTGGTTCGTTAGAATGGAGGCGGTGGGATGGGCGTATATTAAACGCACCCAGGAAATAAAAGAAGCCCCGAGACCGAACTCCTCCAGTACCTTGAGCAGGTACCCCCACTCAACCTGGTCGAAAGCCTTTTCCGCGTCCAGGCACAAAACGGCTTGTTTGGAAGAGCTGTCAAATTTGTTATACATTATATTTAGGACTCTTCTAACATTAAAAAATGAAAACCTATTGGGGATGAACCCGGTCTGATCTGTGTGAATAATGGATTCTATAAACTTGTTTAGTCTAATTGCCAGAATTTTTGTGAAAATCTTAAAATCCAAGTTAAGCATAGAAATTGGTCGATATGAGGACGGGTTAGTTTCCTCCCTGTCCTGTTTCAACAAGAGAGAAATGTTTGCGTTATACAGTGTTGGTGGGAGCCTCTTCACTTCGATTGAGTCGGAAAACATTCTATGCAGGATCGGGGTTACCTGGTCTGCAAACTTCTTATAGAATTCGACTACGTAACCAGGACTCTTGCCGTTATGCAGCGACCTAATAGCGTCTGTGATTTCGGCAGGGGACATCACAGAGTTTAAGGCCTCGCAGGAGGCGCCGTCTAGTTTTGGTATGTCTAGCTTTTTTAACCATGCGTCAATATCACCATCAGCTTTGGATTTATACAGCTCCTTGTAGTATTCCTTAAAGCGATTATTTATCTGTTTCGGATCAGTTAAAGGCATACCCCCACTAGATTTTATTGTATGTATGGATCTGCTGGCTTGTTGCCCTCTGAGCTGGCGGGCTAACAAAGTATGTGGTTTGTCCCCTAATTCAAAATAACGTTGTTTAAGTCTGAGAAGCTGATCACTGACTTGACTAGTTAAAATAGTGTTATACTCGTGTTTAAGACTAAGAATATTTTGCAAAGTTTGGGGGTTATTCGTGTTTCTGTATAATGTCTCCAGCGAAGAGAGCTCCAAGTCAACCTCCTTTAAACGTCTTTCCCTAGATTTCTTTAAAAACCCTTCATATGAAATGATATAACCTCTCATGACAACTTTAAAAGTTTCCCACAATGTGGAGTCAGAGACATCCGAGGTATCATTGGTCTCCAAATAATCAGTGATTTTCCCCGACATGTATTTACAAAAATTTCCGTCATTGAGCAGTGAGGGGCGTAGCCGCCAATTAGCTCGCTGTTTGGATCTTTTAAAGTCAAGAATAATAGCTGTTGGGGCATGATCCGAGATCAGGATGTTGTGATATTTGGTGTCTATAACATTGGGTAAGAGTTTTGAGTCTAATAAAAAATAATCAATACGAGAATACGAATTGTGCATTTTTGAAAAAAAGGAATAGTCTCTGTCTGTGGGGTGTTGTATTCTCCAGATGTCTACTAAATTAGTAGTTGAAATCAAGTTTTTCAGAACTGTAGATGCATTAGAAGGGTAGCTCGTTTTCTTTGACGACCTGTCCAGACACCAATCAAGGATTACATTGTAGTCCCCCGCAGCAATCACATTTGTGCCCGAAAGGTCAGGTAACGTATCAAAGGTTTTGCGGAAAAAGGCAGCGTCATCAATATTCGGACCGTAAATGTTAAGAAGTGTTACATTAACAGAGCAAAGGTACCCAGTCACTATAAGAAAACGACCATTTGGGTCACTTATTGTAGAGACATGTTTAAAATCGATGTTTTTCTTAATAATAATTGCCACACCGCGTGCTTTGCTTGAAAATGCGGATTGAAATATCTGGTCCGCCCATCTACATCGCAGCCGGTTCCGCTCTGACGGTCTAATGTGAGTTTCTTGGAGGAACGCAATATCAGCCGATAGGGATTTAAGATGCGAAAACACTTTAGCTCGTTTAATTGGATGACCCATGCCACGCACGTTCCAGCTCACCATAGTAACCCCCCCACGTGTATCATCACCCCCGGGTATGTTGGGCAAAATAACCTGCTGAGTACATCACATGTACATTATAAATATAGCTAACTCCTACCCTAGCTTAATGAGCACATCACATGGCAGTCACCTTACAATATAGTCAACTTTTAACACATAACACATACATAAGAATATAGTCAGGTCAAGGCCGGAGCCGAAGGCCCCATTTCCCAGGCTGGCAGATGGTGGACACTCAGACAATGCACCAGTCATCCTCAAGAACGGGAGAGCCACATTAATTTATCACACAGGAGACACTTTGAAGCTCTCCCCCGTTACCTGCCCATACCAAGGGCCTGAGAGCCACATTAAATTATCACACACAAGACAGTTCGGGGGGCACTCCCCGGTTTAATTTACCACACAGGAGACACGAGGAGCTCTCCCCCGTTAGGAGGCATACACAGCAGGGCCTGGGAGCCAAGGCCAAGCAAAAACACACAGAACCATACACATCTCAAACGCACACACCTCATCACGAGGAAGATACAGCATAAGACTGTATCACACAGAGACTCTTCACCTTCTTCTGAAGCAGACCTTCCACGGAGGCGAAGCTCCGGACGAACCATCAGCGCTGATTAGGGACTTAGACATATTCGATTTCTCACGCTTATGACTCTGTATAACCGTTGCCACTTTACTTAATAAATCCAAGGTCCTCGTGCCGACAGACTTTATTACCTCTCCGTCTCATTTCATCTGGTCCAGTAACTAGACAGACCGTTTTTCCCTTCAGGTACCATACAAAGTTATAATTCGAAATACCCGTGCAGTGACACCATAGTTTGCCCCAAACAAAAACACAGTTAGACCACTAATACAAAAACACATACATCCCTTGAACATGCCCTCCCATCCTCCCCACTTTCCCAAACAAAGTGAGGGAAAATACCCTAGCATACTGTAACTGGGGGTTACTCCAGCCATCTAGCCTATTCAGCCCAAAGGCCAGCTAAATGCTATGCTGTAGAACCGCTAGCTAGTAAAGAACTTAGCTGCCCCCCCTCCGATGTACAAATAAAAGTATCAAACATAGTAACGTTTCCCTTAAAATAAAATAAAAGAACAGGGACCCATCCTGTACAATCAACCTGCTTCCGGAACATGTTAAGTCACATTTAACACCAACAAAACCATCAAACCATCAAAACTAAACATACATATAGCCCAGCGCTGAACCTGTAAGTAAATATGTGTCCGTGGCTCAGCTTTAGCTCGTGCATGGCCCGGGCTCACGTTAGCCGAAGCACGCAGTCTATTCACTGTCGGCGGGATGGACATAGATGAACACGAACAAAGTCTGTGCAGCTGGGCTTAAGATACTGTCCTCTGGCTTCAAGCCTACCCCACAATAAAGTGACCATGGTTCCCAGTCGAGGTTGGATGTGAAAGTTGGTCCGAACACCCACTAGCCAAAGTTAGCCAACCCCGACAAAGTTATCACACTGGCGCCACCGACCTGCCCGGCATGTTGTCGGCAAACCTCTTAGCCTCCTCCGGGGTATTGAGTATCGATGTATCGGTGCCCTGGGTAACACGGAGCCGAGCGGAATAGATGAATCCGGTCCGCAGGCCTGCCTCTCTTAGCCTCTTCCTCGCGTCCTCGAAGAGCTGGCGCCGCTTCATTATCTCCGCCGGGAGGTCTGGAAAGATATGAATTCGCTTCCCCTTGTAGCTCAGCGGGTATTTTTGTTGTGACAGCCGCATTATCTGATCCTTCAGCCGGTAGCTGTGGATCTTGGCTATCATGACTCTGGGGCGTGTGGGGTCAGTAGCCGGCTGAGCTCCCAGTCTATGCGCTCGGTCAATCTCTATTGGGTTCGGGAAGTTTTCTGCCCCCAATAAATCTTTAATGAAGCTGGCGAAAAATTCTGTGGGGCGACCACCTTCAGCTCTTTCTGGTAGCCCGACCACTTTTATGTTTTGGCGCCTTGAGCGCGCCTCAAGATCAATCACTTTGTCCTGGAGAAGCTTGTTAGCATTCTCCAGCCGTAGCCCCTGTTGCTCTAGGATAGATAGCCGGGTATCGTGGTCGCTGCTTGCTTCTTCCACCGTAGCTATCCGTTGACCGTGTTCAGTCAGGGTAGCCTGCGTGATTTGAAGAGACACCTACAGTGCTTGAAATCCATCGTCCATCTTCTTGCTCATGTCGCTTATGGCTGTGAGAATGACGGCCAAGTCAGGGGTACCGTCCGCTGATAGCATGGTTAGCTCGGGTGCCCCGTCGCTAGCCCCCTCGTCGGCCGACGGAGATGCTGGGCTTTCATCATTAGTTCTCGGCTTTTTACGGACCATTATGTTTCGTTGCCGGTAGAAACGTATGCAGCCTCACTTAAAAGTGGGAATTGTACAATAAATAGTCTTTCTTTCTGCAAAACTCGATTAATCGGAGAGGAGCTCAAGCAAAACACGTCTACTCCATCACTTGCTCACTAGCGCCCCCGGGAACTCCCTTCTGAGTGTGGTCCACATCGCCACTCTGTAGCAATCAAGCGTAGTCCCATCATACATTCCGTCCATTATATCCAACCCTCTCCATTCCTCAGTACAGACTCCATCTTAGATAACCCCAATACTGTTGCCAACAGAGCATTCAGGTCCCCTACTGCAGTGATTCTTAAACTAGGGGTCGCGACCCCAAATGGGGTCCCGAAAAACTTCCGTGGGGTCGCCAATTATTATGACCCAAATTATTAATATGCCAGGTGAAACAAAGGAAAATAATATTTTCCCGAAAATAATAATCCGGAAAAAAAATCTGCCTTTTTCTTACACTTTTCCTCTTTACACACAGTTAAATCGAGAAGAGAGAAAATATGTTTTCGTCTTTCAACAGTCTTTCGTCTTTTAAATCTGGTTCAGCCAATGGGCTACTCCGCTGATAGAAACTATTTAACTATCTGCTCCCGCCGCCATTTGAAGTAGAACAAAATAAAAACACATAGGTAGCCTACATGCCAAAATGGAGAGGTGGCTGCTTAATAAATCGAACAAAAGCTCGGAAGTGCCATCTACCAGTGCGTCTACTCCTCCGCGATCCTCGGAGGAGGATCGCTTGTCCCACCGGCCTGGGACAAGTCTACAGGCCGGTGAGAATAAAAAGGAACAAACGAGGCGTCGGCATTATCAGAAAGAATTTCTGAAATATGGATTCACTTGCCAAGTAAAAGGTAACCTCGACCACCCACAATGCGTGATTTGCGGCGATGTTCTGGCGAATGAGAGCTTAAAACCTGTCAAACTGAAACGACATCTCGAAACCCGCTATCCCGAGGAAGCTACGAAACAAATGACTTTCTTTCTGCGAAAAGAAGCTGCCCTGCAAGGTCAGAAGACCGCAGTGCATGAGCAAGCAACCTTGCCCGCCAAAGCCTTGGCAGCTTCCTACGAAGTGGCCCACCTTGTGGCAAAAGCACAGAAGCCACACACAATTGCCGAAAGCCTCATCCTCCCTGCAGCAATTGCGATGACCACTGCAATGCATGGTGAAAAGATTGCAAGTGCGCTCAAGCAAATACCCCTCTCCAATGACACAGTGTCCAAGCGCATTATCGAGATCGCTAATGACATGAAATGTCAGATAATCGAGAGAGTAAAAAACGGCATGTTTTCTTTAGAGTTAGATGAGTCTACTGACGTGACAAGTGTCGCACAATTGTTGGTGTTTGTTCGCTACAGTTATGAAGGAAAACTTCACGAAGACATGCTGTTCTGCTCTCCAATGGAAGGAAGGTGTACCGGCAGTGACTTTTTTAATTGTCTCAATGGTTGGATGGAAGACGCAGGGCTGCAATGGGCCAACTGCCTAAGCATATGCACAGACGGTGCGGCAGCTATGTTGGGGAAAAATAAAGGGCTGAAAGCAAAGGTCCTTAGTGTTGCACCACATGCCAAGTTCACCCATTGCATTATCCACAGAGAAGCCCTGGCATCCAAGACACTTGAGCCCGAGCTTAACAATGTTCTCCAGACAGCAATTCAAATGGTGAATTTCATCAAATCTCGCCCACTCAATACTAGACTCTTCACCCTTCTCTGTCAGGAAATGGGGTCTTCACACGAATCCCTTCTTTTCCATTCTGAAGTTAGGTGGCTTTCACGGGGCAAGGTTCTTACACGCCTGTTAGAGTTGCGAAGCGAGGTGCGCACCTTCCTCTCAGACGCAAACTCTGCTTTTGCGCACCATCTCACTGACTCGGAATGGATAGCCCGTCTTGCTTATTTGTCATGCATATTCGACAAATTAAATATGCTCAACCTGTCACTACAAGGCCTTAACACTAACATCCTGACCCTCTCGGACAAAGTGAATGCTTTCACAAAAAAGCTGCAGCGTTGGGCAGTCCGTGCGGAGAGTGGGGATTTTGAGATGTTTTCGGAGCTCCATGACTTTTTGGAGGAGGAAGACGTGAATGTAAATTCATTGAAGGCCTCCATCAACGTTCATCTCCAAAGCCTCCTCGAAAAATTCCATCAATATTTTCCGACGGGAAATGTGGAGAATTATGATTGGATACGACAACCATTCACCAGCTGCTCTTCAAACGATCTGTCATCTGAGCTCGAAGATGTGCTGCTTGAGCTATCCAGTGACCGAACCATACAGACATCGTCAAAAGCCTCAAAATCACTGGATGAATTCTGGCTGTCTGTTGCGCAGGAATACCCCAGATTGTCCAAGGCTGCCATGGACATTCTAACTCCGTTCGGGTCGACCTATCTGTGCGAGAAGACATTTTCGTCCCTCGCATATATAAAAAATAAATACAGATGTCGGCTCAGCACCGTGGAGGAAAATCTCCGTGTCGCCGTATGCAGCATTCCTCCTAAAATTAACTTGCTATGTTCACGGAAGCAGGCCCACCCTTCCCATTGAAATTGTTAAAGATAGTAAACCAGAAAAGCGAAATAAAAAAATACCGTTATTGTTCTCGCCATATATATAATTCATGTAACGTTGTAAGCCTAATGCTGTGTGTGTGTGTGTGTGTGTGTGTGTGTGTGTGTGTGTGTGTGTGTGCGTGCGTGTGTGTGCTTTTGTGTGCGCGCGCGCCACGCACATAGCGTTCTGATCTGATAGCGGCAGCCTGCACTTGTTTAATCGTGATTGTTTGGTTTTCTCGGTTGTTGTTCATATGGAATAAATAAAACTAATTACTTTGCCTACTATTTTTTGCTTGATTTAGTTGTTCACGTTTGAGGGGGTATTTTGAGTAAGGACTTAGAATGGGTTTGGGGAAAGAGGGGTCGTCAGACCTTACAATACTTTTTTGTGGGGTCGCCAGACAAAAAGTTTAAGAACCACTGGTCTAGGACATTGATCTCATTGGACTCAGATTAACGTGTAGATGCTAAATAACATGTAATTTGTCAGAAATCTCCATCGGGAAGCAAATCTATAGCTGGTCATTATTGATAAAGGCCTCCAAAATCGACAGCTAATTACTACCCCGAAACATATTTAAATATGATCATGTGTGGAACTGTTGCAATCGGCTCGAAACGTAGATGTCAAAGGACACCTTGTTTGCCCCGTTACGCCACCGGGAAGATATTTTCATACTTCTAATGGATTGATTCATATTTTAAGGTTCTCGGAGTGTGACTTTAAGGTGCTGCAGCAGAAGTGTTGAGACGAAAGATGATATCAAGACATTTATAGAATATTCCCATTCACATTATGATTCTTCGTCATAACATAAAGTGATAGCAACCACCATAGCAACCATAACGGTCAAGTGACTGGATGCAGCCCCGTTGAAAAAAATAGAATACCACCCTACACACTCAGGAGATTAATGATATTTAAATTATTATGACCATGAAGCTTTACTTGCATGGGTTTACATTTCGTTCTGTGTAGCATGGAAAAATCTGAGAAACACTCCCATTCAGATGCATTGGTTTACATTTCGTTTTTTTAAACAGTTATTTTTATTTATTTATTTATTTTCAGTTTTTGAGGAGGTGCTTCAAAGATGCAAATGTTTCTGCAATAATCCAAAATCCAATGGTAAAATCCGTTGGCTTTTTGTCGAGGGAATCCAGGGCGACGCTCACTTCCGGGTTGGCCAACTTACGTCATCCCTCCACCACTCTACTGTAAAAACATGTTCAAGTTGAATGAGAATAATAATAATAATAAAAAATATTCTGCCATAGTATTTATCATAGGGGGGGGGGGGGGGGGGGGTACAAGTCTTTTGGCCATTAGTAGTGTTGATCAGCATAGAAATAATTTGTCCGCAAAGACGGTGACGTCGCTTAGCAACGGAAGACGCTGGGGTAGACAAGTCACCGGACTACTACGCTAGCAAGTGAACGGAGCGTTCCACGGCATTGAGAAGACCCGTGTAATAAAGGCCTATAATATTTCTGTTTATGGCATAGATTTCTCCTCAGATTAGGCCAATAAACCAATGGTAAAATAAAAATAAAAACGCTTGATCAAAAGCCCGGCCAGGCTCCGGCAGAGAATCTAAACACTGACTGGAACTACTTAGCAGGTGTCTGTAGGGCTATATCAGGAGTTAATGCACGCACTGCCGCCAATCAGAATACACGTATTCCCCCAGACCGTGGTCTAAACAATATTATTCACGAGTTATAATCAACCCCTACACATCGATATTAATGTTAACCCTGTGGAAATTGCAATATGTGAGAGATACAATTTTGCACGTTTAGCACACAGTTGTGTGACTCGTTTATTTAGTAAGAGAGAAACAGGAAATCAAAACGTGCTGCAAGTAAACAAATCCCGCATGGGCTCTGACGTCATGAGACGCTCGTAATCCTTAAAGGGACAGCGATCCCTGAACCACCAAGCAGTAAACGAAATTGAAAGAACAACACATAACAAAATACTGTAGGTGAATTATGTTACACTCACTACAACCCATTAAATACGGTATGATTTCTAGATCATACCATCATGGCAACGTCCGCTCGCGACACTGGACTTGCGAGGCATCAACGCGGACGTTCATTCACATGGCCAAAAACAAGAGAATAGATGGCTAGATAAAATAAACATCAAGACTTACAATTCTAAAAAGAACAGATGAAGCAGCTACCCTTTTTTTCCTTTGCGGTTTGCCTGCAGAGCAGCGCACCTGCATTTAATATATCAGTTTATTGTCACAATTTCTCAGTATCAAAGGTGAAAGTAGAAACGGGTGGCCAAAAGCTGTCATATGATTAGTTATCACAGACAATTTTAGGTAGAAACGGGTGGCCAAAAGCTGTCATTTGTTAGTTATCACAGACAATTTTCAACAATGAATGATCTGTACGGAGCTCCATAAGGGACATTAGGGAGAACACTCCGGGACAGAACCTTTGTTTGGAAGTCGTGCTTAGTGACACGACAAATAGCCTACTTCCAATTGAAATACAAAATTTAGAAAATAGGCCTACGTGTCCCTGATCACGTTTCAATAGATTAAATAACGTGATCGTGTCACGTATTTTCGTGAGGCCAGGTTCCAGCGTGTGCATGGGTTGAATTGCGTGTGTCTCAGGCCGAATGCATGAGACATGAGAGCCCTGTACTTACGTGACACAAACCAGCACCGCAAACGTTCTCTCCCGCTTGAGATGACGTCTTTCTTTATAGGTTCATGGGTCTGATGCGCCGATTTCCCATGCTGATATCTCCGGAGATTCTCGGGCACTTCGACAATTTGGCTATAGATTGTCTCATTACACGCTAAATAATATAATTATAGCCTAATTATATATATAGCCTATATATATATATATAGGCAATATACATAATTAGGCAATATATATATATATATATATAGCATTTGTGGTTTTGGCATAAACATAACTAGGGTGCACTGTACTATCTGCGCACACCCTTTCTGAAGCCTCTCTCTCGCTCTCTCTCTCTCTCTCTCTCTGTCCCTCTCTCTCTCTCTCGTACCGTTTTGTGGAGCACGTTGATTGTCCGAGAACACTCCCATTTAGAATGCATTGGTTTACATTTCGTTCTGTGTAGCAAGAGAAAAGTCGGACTATCGTGCTCTGGAACACGCTTCAATAGATTAACGTTCGTGCGCATGAGCACGCAAACGCGTGATACCGGGTTGCCATATCGTGTCACAAACATGCTTTTTACAGGAAGCAAAACGACCGGCTATTTTCTGAATAAAAATGTCAATTTTGGCTGTCTATCTTGAAACTTCTCCAGTGCGTTCACACTGTTACGTATTTTAAGAACACAAGCTGTATGTCCCTCACTTAACCACTAGGGGGTAGGACCAAACATATAAGCCGTAAATACTATACATAGCCACAAGGGGAGCAAGACCTTACTGAAGGCTGCAATAAATACTTTAGCCACAGAAGGCAGCACCACAGACCAGGCGAGGAAGCCGAGGGTTACGTCACTCCGGCTCCTCCCACTACTTCCGGTCCGCGCTGTTCTGACCATAACAGCCTACAGATCGAGCATGTCTTCAGAATCTTCTCAGCAGCTATTAGACATACAAGGGTTAATGTTTTTGATCAGCTAGGAGACGCTCGCACGTGCTTAGACACATCTTCAATCTCTCTTTGCTTCAGAGTATCAGTTTACCATACCGAAAATACTTTATACTAAATAAAGTCTCTTTAAAGCTATTCCTTTGGATTCGACCCTTTCCTTGAAGAACTACGTAATAATTTGGTGACCCGCGACGTTCTTGGGAAGTTCCGGACCGAGACTAGCGACCACGAGGCCGTCGGGAAGCAGTACAAGCTACTTACAGGCGCCACAAGAAAGGTAAACAGAACCTGTTGTCAATGACTGAACTCTGTATAGTTAGAATAGTAACATTAAGGTGAATAGCTTGTACTACCTCCGTCTGGTTAAGGGGACGTGTGGTCTCGGCCATCGGATTGAAATTCATAACAGCCGTTTAGATACACGGCCTCGGATACGCTAACAGATTAAATCAAATAACTACCTCACGAAGCAAAGGGCTAGGAGTGTGTTTGATATGGGTTTGTAGATAGACAGTATCCGATCCCGTCTAGATCTAATGTTTGTACCGCGTGGGAGAAAAAATACCTGTGGTTTTTGTGTTGTATGAAGAATGTACGGATGTTAAGCCAGTAAAAAAGATATTATTTATAACCGACCACTAAACGTTTGAGCCATTACGGTGCGGTGAAAAAGGTCATATATTAACGTTAATCTAGCTTACTTGCATATAACCGGTGTCTTGGCTTTGTTTGATGTGGAGTTTGAATGGGTTTGATTCCTACCGGCCCAGTTCATGTGAAAATCGAATGTGCAATTTCGTATAGTGTATAACGCAGCCGTAGAGGCACACTTGCGCAGTTTTAACCCATCTGTTTTGAGTGCCTCGCTAACCCGCCGTGGGGACAAACTTGCAGGAATCTCATACTTCTTATAGAGATCCAATACAGTGCGTTTGACCAGTGCTATCTGGGTCGAACCTAACTAGTTTGTTTCTACCGCGTTATTGGATGTACCACGTGGTGTACGATTTAAAGGGACGGCGCGTCGTGGAAACGTGCGTTTCCTTTGTTCATACCTCCA